>NC_089841.1:276224687-276362187 GCF_035609145.1 Eleutherodactylus coqui
CTCGCCTTGCACTCGCGTGAACGTCCTATGCCGTGCGATGTGTTTTTCGTCCCCATTGAAAATAGTGGGAGAGGCGCTCCGAGGATAATATAGGGCACAACGATGCAGGGAAGATAAGGACAAACGGCTCCTGTATATGACTATTCAAAAGAGTGGGGTCCATATTTGGGCGTCTCGCAACACACAAATCCCACATGATTTTCTTGGCCGTGGGGAAGCGGCCCAAATGGCATTAGTGCAAGTGAAACAAGGCAGCGAGCGCCCCGTATACATACAATTTACTAAAGCTGCAGTGAAATGAGCTAAAATACCCAAAACTACAATAAAGTACATCAAAGGGTGGGGGCACAACCAATCTAAGGGCTGTATGGGGTACCCCCGCAGTTGGTCACATGACAAGCTCCCCAACTCGGGTCTCGGCTCCTAGAAGAATGCCAGCCAAGCGTCTAACAAGCTGATTCAGCGCGGTCCAACTTACACAAAGTGCTCAATGCCGGCGGCAGGACCCGTAAAGTGACCGCAGGTGATGGACGCAGGGGGGTGGCAACTCGTAAGAAACAGGAGAAGAACATGGTGCCCAAAACGACATTGAATCTCTTCTTCATTCCATGATGTCACATAGTAGGAAATATTACCTTCAGCGGTCGCAGAAGGACGTGTGGACAGTCTGTAGGGTCAGCGTATGAGGACTGACCCCCCTCGGTAGTACACTACTTACAGACTGGGTGGTCGATGAACACTTACCTCCCTGGTGGCTATCGGTCTACTCTGCAGACTGCAGCACGGCTCGGATAGACCCCAGCCTGTCTTATGAAGCAGATTGTGGGTTTCCTGTGAAGGAGTCTCACCGCATCAAGCTTCCTGTTGAAAGTATCAGCTTCACTCAAATATGCAAACCAAGTGGGTGCATACAACCTTAACCCCTTAGTGGCCACCAACACGCCTTTTTACTGACTTCACTAGTGGGCTATACACTTGCACATACATCGCTTGTCTGACTGCTGTAACCACCAGGAATGGAGAAACCCCAGACCCTGGCAGTTTAACCTCTTACATGCCGCAATCAATAGCAGCCTGTAAGCAGACGGCAGGGGAGGGGGTTCCCTCTGTCATCCACTAGCACTCCACAGTGCATTTGCAAGGTAGGACTTGGTTCCCGTAGCAGCAGGAAGCCTAAATACATTGCAGACATAGAAGCCTTTTGCAGAGTCTAATAAGCGGTCATAAGCTTAGCGGAACGCACTACATGAGTCAGTATATATCCTAGCGACTGAATTATGACATCTTCAACTAAAAAATAGCATCAAAATGGGTTCAATAAAGTTTGTCAGGAAAAAAATCCAGTTTAAGAAAAAAAATATAATTTTTCCCCATAAAAACCAAATGGCTAAAAATGTCATAAAGCAGCACAAAGCAGGTATTACGGCATTCCTGATGACCCAACGGAAATAGGTTGTGTTTATGGCACATGGCGAACACCCTAAAAAGAATTTTAAAAACTGACGCCAGAATTACTATTATTTTTTCGTTCGCCTTCCAAAAATGAAATATTGTGGGCATATTAAGTCGATGGTTTTTCTTTAAAAACATCTTTTTATTGTGCAAAAGTAGTAAAAAATAAAAATCTCTAGAATCTAGAGTATCCCGGTGATCGTGCCGATCATTATCACAGTGTCTTTACCGAATGCTGAACACTGCAGAAACAAAACCCCCTAACCAATGGCGAAATGTCATCTTTGATATCACCCTCCCAGTGTGAATCGCAGCCCAATGTTGCCCTCGCCAGTGTGAATCACGGCCCGATATCACCCTCGCCAGAGTGAATCTCGGCCCGATATCACCCTCGCCAGAGTGAATCTCGGCCCGATATCACCCTCGCCAGTGTGAATCTCGGCCCGATATCACCCTCGCCAGTGTGAATCCCGGCCCGATATCGCCCTCCCAGTGTAAATCGCGGCCCGATGTCTCCCTCGCCAGTGTAAATCGCGGCCCGATGTCGCCCTCCCAGTGTAAATCGCGGCCCGATGTCTCCCTCGCCAGTGTGAATCACGGCCTGATATCGCGCTCGAAAGTGTGAATCACGGCCTGATATCGCGCTCGTCAGTGTGAATCCCAGCCCGATATCACCCTCGCCAGTGTGATTCACAGCCCAATATCGCCCTCCCAGTGTGTATCGCGGCCCGATGTTGCCCTCGCCAGTGTGAATCACGGCCCGATATCGCGCTCATCAGTGTGAATCACGGCCTGATATCGCGCTCATCAGTGTGAATCACGGCCTGATATCGCGCTCATCAGTGTGAATCACGGCCTGATATCGCGCTCATCAGTGTGAATCACGGCCTGATATCGCACTCATCAGTGTGAATCACGGCCTGATATTGCCCCGCCAGTATGAATCACGGCCCGATCTCACCCTTGCCAGTGTGAATCTCGGCCCGATATCACCTTCTCCAGTGTGAATTACAGCCCAATATCGCCCTCGCCAGTGTGAATCAGGGCCCAATATCGCCCTCGCCAGTCTGAATCACGGCCTGATATCTCCCTCGCCAGTATGAATCACGGCCAGATATTGCCCTCGCCAGTATGAATCACGGACCAATATCGCCCTCGCAGTGTGAATCCTGGCCCGATATCGGCCTCACCAGTCTGAATCACGGCTCGATATCGGCCCCGCCAATGTGAATCACAGTGCGATATCGCCCTCGTCACTGTGAATCCCGGTCCGATATCTGTCTTTCCAGTGGGAATCACGGCCCGATATCGCCCTCCCAATGTGAATCGCGGCCCGATGTTGCCCTCACCAGTGTGAATCACGGCTTGATATTGGCTCGTCAGTGTGAATCACGGCCCGATATTGCACTCGCCAGTGTGAATCACGGCCCAATATCACCCTCGCTAGTGTAAATCCCAGCCTGATATCGCCCTCGCCAGTGTGAATCACGGCCCAATATCGCCATCGCAAGTGTGAGTCACAGCCCGATATCGCCCTCGCCAGTGTGAATCACGGCCCGATATTGCTCTCGCTAGTGTGAATCACGGCCCGATATCGCCTTCGCCAGTGTGAAATACGGCCCAATGTCGCCCTCGCCAGTGTGAATCACAGCCCGATATCGCCCTCCCAGTGTGAATCACGGCCTGATATCGCCCTCGCCAGTGTGAATCACGGCCCGATATCGCCCTCCCAGTGTGAATCCCGAACCAATATCGCCCTCGCTAGTGTAAATCCTCGACCGATAAAGCCCTCACCAGTGTGAATTACGGCCCGATATCAGCCTCCCAGTGTGAATCCCGGGCCGATATCGCCCTCGCCAGTGTGAATCACGGCCCGATATCGCCCTCACCAGTGTGAATTACGGCCCGATATCACCCTCGCCAGTGTGAATCACAGCCCGATATCGCCCTCGGCATTGTAAACCACGTAGCAGCTCAGCAGATGCCAACAGTGCCGTACTAACAGCATCATGGGCCCCGGACAGAGCAATGTACTGGGGCCCCTATGACAGCTACTCACAGGAATATACAGTAAATGTACATTTTGATAAAATTACACATATATTTACTTTATTGGCACTTAACAAAATCAGTGATGAAACATTAAGAACCTGCTGAGCAGCAACAACTAATCGACACGATTAAAGGGTTAATCACCTGGAAATATTTATTATATAGGGATGCAGCAGCACGGGGAGATGCCCCTCTGCAGAGCGTCGCACAATACCCTTTCCTTGGGTTCAGTCAAGTAGACGCAGTTATTAACACTGTCCACTGGCTGTATAGTTTTCTGCCCCTCTGCAGAGCGTCGCACAATTCCCTTTGCTTGGGTGCGGTTAAGTTGCCGCAGTTTTTTTTTTAAAATAGATATCTCTCTGCAGAGCATTACACCTCTCAGTCTGCAGTGTATTATGCAGAGTTGAGGGAAAGAGCTGCTTATATAGGGAAAGTGTTAGAGTAGGATCCGGTCTTCAAGAAAACCAACGGTCTTTCTTACTGCTACTCCTCATTGTGTGCATTACTGTTGTGGCTGGCTGGGAGCAGTAGTGCACCAATTTTTTTTTTTTTTTTTAAATATAGATCTCCTGGGACACTGCAGATCATTGCAGCTGTCCTATGTGTGCAGTGCCTTAGGCAGAGGGCTCACTCTCATCGCTAAATAGTATGCAAATATTTCCTGGCTCACTGCAGAACAGCATTTCACAGATACCATTCTATGTGTTGGGTGAAGCACTGTCCCCTGGCTGTATAGTTTTCTGCCCATCTGCAGAGCGTTGCACAATACTCTTTCCTTAGGTCCGGTCAGGTAGCCGTAGTTATAAGCACTACGTAGGTAGTTACACACGTGATGACGCTACCCGCATCATAGTGGGATCTGAAAAAGATGAGGCGTTTTTTAGTACACCTGATGTCAAGACATTTTTACGCAAATTTGAGAGCACCAATAAGCATTTAGTATCTTTGAAGTTGCATTGCATCATGTTACGGGAATACTATATGACAAATAGAATTCCTAGAGGCCGAACACTCGACCCACTCTATTCTCAGATAATGAGGCTTTTCTCCACAAAGTTGCGGGCATTGCAAATACGTTCGCATTTGATGTAATGCTTCTAAACTTGGAGCTTTTACAGGAGGAAATTGCACAGACTGCTACAACTCTGACTTCATTGGAGCAAGAAATGCGCACTCTATTGCCTGCTACTGAACTTAGCATACAATTGGAGAAAATTAATGTAGCTGTACAGAAATTTAAAAGCCAGGTGGAGTCCACTAAACGCAGCAAATGGTCACGGGGCGAGCAGGATTATCGATCAGGCTGCGTTTATAATGGGCAGAAAAGCAAGGACAACCCACTTGGCCGTTCATCGTCCAGGAGAACTCCCAGAAGGAGAATGCGATGGGAGAAACCGAGACTTGGATGGTCTTCAGCAGGTTCTGATTCTGCGGATGACACGGCACGGCCCGATATGGGTAATAATCCAGCTTCTTCCAGTTCTTTTTTAGGACAACGACCTCCCCCAAAATTCCAACATGCCGCGCCGGTTGAGGGACGATGGAGGCGCGGGGGACGGAAATACCATCGAACATGGAAGAAACGTACAGAGGATGCAGACCCGTTCGAATTCCGGCACAAGGAGATGACGGATACAACGATCGCTAACATCTCTTCAAAGGTATTCTCATCTACCCAGTTACGGGCTCTTTCCAAGGGGTTATCTTTTGTTCCCACGCCTCGCATCGACTGGTTCCGTTTAGACATAGACTGTCGGCTATTTTTTCGTAGATTACAGTTAAAAACCTTCTTTAAGGACCAACAGTCTACCACACAAACTGAGACTCCAATTGGGGCAAGCGCCCAATCTTCGGAACAATTTACTTGAATTGGTGCTACAGAACAACCGTCGATTTCAACCCACTAATATTGATTATTCTGTTGACACCTTCTCTAAATTAGTAATGCGGGACATTTCAGCATTTTGTAATCGAGTCAGGTCTAATATATCTCTAACTGAAGCACGAGAAGTCAGACTCCTAGGCGAGGACAAGGAACTGACAATCCGATTGGCAGATAAAGGCGGCACAATCGTTCTTATGGACACTGCCTATTACCAGGATGAAATCATGACGCAACTGGGGGATCAGGAGGTGTATGAAGTGTTGGCTTCTGATCCCACCAGCCAATCATGAAACGAATTAAGGATCACATTGGAAGAGACATTGACCACTTATTATTTGCATTTTTGCTTCCCAGTCATCCAATTATGCCTCATTTTTATACATTGTCCAAGATCCATTAAAACCTTGAACGCCCTCGGGGGCGCCCGATCGTTTCGGGCAGAGGGTCTCTTTATAATAACGTGTCCCGCTTCTTGGACAAAATTTTGAGCCAGTTTGCCATGGCGGCGGTGTCATACGTCAAAGACACCTCTGACTTTTTGGTGAAACTCCAACAGCTTACCATCAACGACAATGTGATCCTTGGTTCCTTCGATGTCTCCTCCTTGTACACCATCATCCCCCACGATCGGGGAGTGATGGCAGTTAGACATTATCTATGCGCATCCCATCTAGCAAATGATTGTGTTGAGTTTGTACTCACCCTCCTTTCCCTGGTCCTCTCCAATTATTTTTTCAGATATAAAGATCAATTCTTTCGGCAAAAACATGGGACCGCGATGGGGTTGAACATGGCCCCATCCTACGCAAACATCTGCATGCGTTACTTTGAAGAGACGCTTCTGTGTACCTCCCCATCCTGGACCAAGGTCCAGGTTTGGTGGAGGTACATTGATGACGTCTTTATTATTTGGACAGGCACTTCTGAGGACTTAACCAAGTTTCATGGTGAGTTGAACGGTTTTTTACTGGAATACAAATTTACGCTTACATGTTCTGAGGTTGCGGTGTAGTTTTTGGATGTCAATGTCATCAGACAGGGTAGTGGATTCATTACAGACCTATATTCCAAACTAACAGACAGGAACAATTTGCTCAGTTTTTCCAGCTGTCATCCATCGGCAATGATACACTCCTTGTCATGGAGTCAAATGCTCCGGGTCCGACGGGTAACGGATGATTCGTTCTTCGACTCTCGATTGGATGCTATGTGTGAAAAATTCACACATAGGGGGTACCCGCAGGAGTTAATCGCACAACATAAACGACGAGCACAGACGTTAACAGACTCTAATTCCCATACAAAGATCACACACGAATGACCGCATTCCGTTTGGGTCCACCTATGGCCCTTATAGTAATCGCATTAAAGGAGATGTCCCGAGGCAGCAAGTGGGTCTATACACTTCTGTATGGCCATAATAATGCACTTTGTAATATACATTGTGCATTAATTATGAGCCATACAGAAGTTATAAAAAGTTTTTTACTTACCTGCTCCGTTGCTAGCGTCCTGGTCTCCATGGTGCCGACTAATTTTTGGCCTCCGATGGCCAAATTAGCCGCGCTTGCGCAGTCCGGGTCTTCTGCTGTTCTCTATGGGGCTCCGTGTAGCTCCGTGTAGCTCCGCCCCGTCACGTGCCGATTCCAGCCAATCAGGAGGCTGGAATCGGCAGTGGACCGCACAGAAGAGCTGCGGTCCACGAAGATAGAGGATCCCGGCGGCCATCTTCAGCGGTAAGTATTGAAGTCACCGGACCGCCGGGATTCAGGTAAGCGCTGTGCGGGTGGTTTTTTTAACCCCTGCATCGGGGTTGTCTCGCGCCGAACGGGGGGGGGGTTTAAAAAAAAAAAAAACCCGTTTCGGCGCGGGACATCTCCTTTAAGCATATTATACACAAACATTGGCATTTATTATCTATTTGCCATTTTCTAATCAGCCACTAATGTCCTACAGGTGAGGGCGGAACCTCCAGGATCAGCTGGTGCGGACAGTGGATCAGGTGACATTGACACCAACTCAACAAACCCTCATGCCATTGAAAAAAGGACATTTTCCCTGCCTCGGTTGCGCCACATGCAATAATTTAGTGAAAGGCAGTAGCTTCACACATCCCCGTACTGGTACCCTATTAAGGGATGGTTTAGCTGCTGGTCGACTTTTGTGATCTATATATTATCACCTGTTCATGTGGTTTAGTCTATGTGGGCGAGACCACCAATGAGGTGCGCAAACGGATAACAAACCATAAGAGCACAATACGAACAGGCATTACATTGACTCAGGCCACACTATTAACCGGCAGCGTTATAGGGGCTTCGATACTATCAGAATAAAGGTGGTGATAGGCAACGCCATCTGAAGCTACTTGAGGCGAAGTGGATCCATGAGCTTGACTCATTGACTCCCAGTGGACTTAATCTTGATTATAACGCCCTTACTTATGTTCTGTGATATCGTGACATGCAATCTCTCAGACGTAGATCTATATACATTGTGCTGATTTTGGACAATTGTGCTGCGATTACCATCGTTTGCCGTGTATGTTTTTTTAACAATAATTTTTCTTGTTTTTCTTGGGCCCTTGGACGGTAGGCTGGTTTGGGCTCCGGACACTCCCCTCACGTTGATTATTTTCCCGTACTTATGATATAATTATTGATACATTCACATTTAATTCCTTTTGCACTTTTTGCCGTTTACATTTTCCTTTTTTTATAAGGGATTTGTATTTCCATATTAACATATATAGTAGCGATAGTTGAGATGGATACGTTGTCTGATTAGCTGTTCTTGCTCGGTACCCAGTGATGCATTTTGTCCTTATTAATCTAATACACGGATATCACCTGTGTTGGACAGATATTTCGCCACATTCTTTGCTATTCCCGGGGATTCACTTTTAGTGATTAACATTGGGGGGGACACGGTGAAGTCCCCTTTTGAACACATTATGGGTAATGCATCCTAGTGGTACCAGGTCTCTTTGACAATACTTTTTGATTGCAGTGATATGCGCATGCGCGGGCAGTAAGTGGTTGCCATGACGACTCGATACACGAGTCCGGCAGGGACACACTTGCCACGCATGCGCCGATCAAATGGATGTGGGGTTGCTATTTCCCCGCATGTTTAGATATCCTTGCAGGGGTCACTGATGTATTTTTGAGGTGTATCGGCATATATATGTAGGAGCTACCATTGAGGAATTCCATAGGATTCCCCCGTGCGTACATGATTGGGGCGCACACGCAGTGGATACAAGGTGACGGCCGGGAGGTACTTTCCCCGCCGGGTGTTCCGAGGTCTCACAATATTACAGATGACGTCTGGACTTCCTGATGACACATGCGCAGTAGACACTGACTGATGGCGGGGAGTTCCCTTCTCTCTGTCATTTGCCCCGGAGTCTCGCAATATTACAGCTTACACCCGCACCTGCGCACCCTTGTTGTATGGACGCTAGCCTTTAATCATAATGGCGGCTACATCTTGTCAGTATAACATAATGGATTTTAGGAGTGCCGGTTTTCCAATCACGATCCGTCCAATCATGAGGTCTGTTGCATTTTTACATGTGATTTTAATTAATTATGTTTTCTATGTGTGTTTATTGGTGATTGGGTATGTCTTGTCTGTATATAAAGATATGTGTACGCACTTGTCATTGAACTTGACAAAGACCACAGACATTTAGTGGTTGAAACGTTGTACTTTTACTTGGGTGGATTAAAGTTTTTCTATTTTTGCAACTACCTCCTTGGATGCTGCTTCAATTCTACTACAGTTTGGGTGGCCAGGGGTAGAGGCAGTGCGGTGGCCAGGGGTAGAGGCAGGGCCAGAGCGAAGAATCCCCCAACTGTTTCCCAAAGCATCACCGCGCAGCAAGCCTCCGTGCAGAGGGCTAGGTGTTCAAAGGTGTGGATGTTTTTCAGTGAGAGCGCGGACGACCAACGAACAGTGGTGTGCAACCTTTGTCGCACCAAGATCAGAGGGGGAGCCACCACCACCAGCCTCACCACCACCAGCATGCGCAGGCATATGATGGCCAAGCACCCCACAAGGTGGGACGAAGGCCGTTCACCACCTCCGGGTCACACCACTTCCTCTTCCCTTGTGCCCCAGCCTGCCACATAGATCCAATCCCCCTCCCAGGACACAGGCACGAGCGCCTCCCGGCCTGCACCAACACCCTCACTTCTACTGTCCTCGGCCCCATCCAGCAATGTGTCTCAGCGCAGCATTTAGCTGTCGCTAGCACAAGCGTTGGAGCGCAAGTGGAAACACGCCGCCACGCACCCGCCTGCACAAGCTTTAAACGTGCACATTGCCAAATTAATCAACCTGGAGATGCTGCCGTACAGGCTTGTGGAAACAGAGGCTTTCAAAAACATGATGGCGGCGGCGGTCCAGAGCTACTCGGTCCCCAGTCGCCACTAATTTTCCCGGTGTGCCGTCCCCGCCCTACCCCAGCACGTCTCCCGCAACATAAATCGTGCCCTCACCAACTGGGAAGGTCCACTTAACGCCGGACACGTGGACAAGTACTGGCGGGCAGGGACACTATATCTCCCTGACGGCACATTGGATGAACTTGGTGGAGGCTGGGACCGAGTCAGAGCCTGGGACCGCTCACGTGCTACTCACACCCAGAATAGCAGGTCCTACCTCGGTGCTGGTATCTGCGGCATTTTATGCCACCTCCTCCAAACCCTCCCCCTCTTCCTCCTCCGCCACCTCTACTCCTCTCAATTAAGAAGTGTGAGCACATCACCAGCAGTCAGTGTCGCTCGGCGTGCAGCACAGCGGTGGGCAAGCGTCAGCAAGCCGTGCTGAAACTAATCAGCTTAGGTGCCAAGAGGCACACGGCCCCCGATCTGTTGCAGGGTCTGACAGAGCAGACCGACCTCTGGCTTTTGCCACTGGGCCTCCAACCGGGCATGGTCGTGTGTGACAACTGCCGTACCTGGTGGTGGCTCTGCAGCTCGGCAGCCTCACACACGTGCCATGCCTGGCCCACGTCTTCAATCTGGTGGTTCGGCGGTTTCTGAAAAACTACCCCCACTTGTCTGACCTGCTCGGCAAGGTGCGCCTCGTGTGCGCACATTTCTGCAAGTCCACCACGGACGCTGCCACCCTGAGGACCCTGCAACATCGGTTTCAGTTGCCAGAGCACCGACTGCTGTGCAACGTGCCCACACGCTGGAATTCTACGCTGCACATGTTGGCCAGGCTGTATGAGCAGCGTAGAGCAATAGTGGAATACCAGCTGCAACATGGGCAGCGGAGTGGTAATTAGCCTCCGCAATTCTTTACTGACAAGTGGGCATGGATGGCAGACATCTGCCAGGTCCTTGGAAACTTTAAGGAGTCTACGCAAATGGTGAGCAGCGATGCGGCCATCATTAGCATTGACATCCCGCTGTTTTGCCTGCTAAGAAGTTCGCTGCTAAGCATAAAGGCCGACGCTTTGCGATTGGAACAGGAGATGGGGGATGACACTATGTTGCTTGATAGCCAGACCACCCTCATGTCTATATCTCAGCGCGTTTTGGAGGAGGAGGGGGAAGAGACAGCTGGCCACACTGCAGAGGGTACCCATGCTGCTTGCGTCTCATCTGTTCAGCGTGTATGGCCTGAGGAGGATCCTGAAAGTCATCCTCCTAGTGAAGACAGCGATGTGTTGCATACTGGGACCCTGGCACACATGGCTGACTTCATGTTAGGCTGCCTTTCCCATGACCCTCACGTTAGATGCATTCTGGCCAACAAGGTTTACTGGGTGTACACCCTTCTAGACCGACGGTATACAGAGAACCTTTCCACTCTCATTCCCGAAGAGGAAAGGGGTACGAGAGTGATGCAATACCACAGGGCCCAGGTGGAAAAAGTGATGCTAAACTTCCCATCTGAAAGCGCTAGTGGCAGAAGGCACAGTTCCGAGGGCCAAGTAGCAGGGGAGGCGCGGAGATCAGGCAGCATGTCCAGCGCAGGCAGGGGAACACTCTCCAAGGCCTTTGCCAGTTTTATGGCTCTGCAGCAAGACTGTCACCACTCCCCAGTCAAGGCTGAGTCAGAGGGAGCACTGTAAACAGATGGTGAGGGAGTATGTAGCCGATCGTACCACTGTCCTCCATGATGCCTCTGCTCCATACAACTATTGGATGTCAAAGCTGGACACGTGGCACAAACTTGCGCTGTACGTCCTGGAGGTGCTGGCCTGCCCTGCCGTTAGCGTCTTGACAGAGAGGGTGTTTAGTGCTGCTGGGGGGGGGGGGGGATCATCACGGATAAGCGTACCCACCTGTCAACTGACAGCGCCGACATGCTTACCCTCATAAAGATGAACAAAGGCTGGATTTCCTCAGACTTCTCTTCTCCACTGGTGGAAAGCAGCAGATCCTAAAGAATCTTCTTGCTGCAACCAAAGAAAAAAGCATCCTCTATCACCCCAAAAAAGTCGAGAATTAGCTTTGTGCATCCCTCTCGGATATTATTACTCATCATTATTATGTCATCATGCTGAACTGCCAATTTCTATGCGGCCCAAAAGGCTCTGTTTAAAAGTTTTATAATTTTTTAAAGTTTTAAAAGTTAAACTTAAACCAATTTTTGTGGAGGGCTGCCTCCAGGCACCTATACTCTTGCTACAGAAATGTTACTGGGGTCCGCCTATACTCTTGCTACAGAAATATTACTGGGGTCCGCCTATACTCTTGCTACAGAAATGTTACTGGGGTCCGCCTATACACTTGCTACTAAAAGGTTTGAGAGGTTCGCCTATACTCTTGCTACAGAAATGTTGCAGGGGTCCGCCTATACTCTTGCTACAGAAAAGCTACTGGGGTCTGCCTATACTCTTGCTACAGAAATGTTACTGGGGTCCGCCTATACTCTTGCTACTAAAAGGTTTGCGAGGTTTGCCTATACTCTTGCTACAGAAATATTGCAGGGGTCCGCCTATACTCTTGCTACAGAAATGCTACTGGGGTCCGCCTATACTCTTGCTACAGAAATGCTACTGGGGTCCGCCTATACTCTTGCTACAGAAATGCTACTGGGGTCCGCCTATACTCCTGCTACAGAAATGTTACTGGGGTCTGCCTATACTCTTGCTACAGAAATGTTACTGGGGTCCGCCTATACTCTTGCTACAGAAATGTTACTGGGGTCCGCCTATACTCTTGCTACTAAAAGGTTTGCGAGGTTTGCCTATACTCTTGCTACAGAAATATTGCAGGGGTCCGCCTATACTCTTGCTACAGAAATGCTACTGGGGTCCGCCTATACTCTTGCTACAGAAATGCTACTGGGGTCCGCCTATACTCCTGCTACAGAAATGTTACTGGGGTCCGCCTATACTCTTGCTACACAAATGATATAGGGGTTTGCCTATATTCTTGCTACAGAAATGTTACAGGGCTTCGCCTATACTTTTGCTACAGAAATGTTACTGTGTTCCGCCTATACTCTTGCTACACAAATGATATAGGATTTGCCTATATTCTTGCTACAGAAATGTTACAGTGCTTCACCTATACTCTTGCTACAGAAATGTTACTGGGGTCCGTCTATACTGTGGGTGCACAAAGGTTTCCCATTGCGGTGTTCAGCTGCCTGACACATACACAGAATTAAGAGTGTGGGGACACATGGATTTCCCATAGCTATGTAACTCATGGCACCTTGGGTCACACAAGGTGGTGGCTGGGACCGAGCCTGACTCAGGGCCCGCTCACGTACTTCCCACACAGAATATTGCGGGTCCTCCCTTAGTCATGGTTACTTGGCCTTGTAATGCCACCTCCTCCTCCTGCTTGGGGTCTGGGGATCAGCGATGGTCAACCATGTATTATCTCTCGCGTTACCACAGTTATCTGAGACACTGGTTTGGACCAAACAAAAGAAGCGTTACTGAATTAATGAGATGTTCACAGCTGTACTAGCTTCCAAGTCCGCTTTATGCCCACGATTGCTGAGGGTGTGGGCAGAGGCCGAGGTCCTGGGGGGAAATAACTGTGCTAGGTTTGGCCTGTGGAACTTCTTTGTGGTTCATCCAGTCTTTGGAGCGATAAAAGCAACCGTAACTGATTTAATGAGACGTTCAAAGCTGTACTAGCATCCGAGTCTGCTTTAGGCCCACAATTGCTGAGGGTGTGGGCAGAGGCCGAGGTCCTGGGGGGGAAGAATCAACTGCGTCAGGTTTGGCCTGTGGAACTGCTTTGTGGCTCATCCAGTATTTGGAGCGATGAATGCAACCATAACTGATTTAATGAGATGTTCACAGCTGTACTAGCATCCGAGTCCTCTTTATGCCCACGATTACTGAGGGTATGGGCAGAAGCCGAGGTTCTTGGTGGGGTGAAACTGCCTTGTTTGGGCACTCTTATCTCTTTATGTGTAATACTTTCCTTGGGTTCCAGGGACTCGCCTATGCTGTAGTTCCACAAAGACTTCCCATAGCGGTGTTTTACCTGTCTAACACATATACACTGACTGACTAGGGCAGAAATGTGGGCCGAGGCCCTTGGCGGTGTGAAACTCTGCCATATTTGGGCGCTCTGATTTCCTCATGTGTAATACTATATTTGAGTTCCTTGGGCTCGCCTATGTTGTGGGTGCACAAAGACTTCCCCTTGCGGTGTTTTACCTGTCTGGCACAAATACACTGACTGACTAGGGCAGAAATGTGAGCCGAGGTCCTTGGCGGGGTGAAACTCTGCCATGTTTGGCCACTCTGATTTCTTCTTGTGTAACACCATCTTTGAGCACCGACAGCATAGGCGAGCCCAAGGAACTCAAAGACTTCCATTTGCGGTGTTGAGCTATCTGACACCTACACAGAATGAATAGTGTGGGGACACATGGATTTCCCATTGCTATGTAACTCGCGGCACCTCTGGTCACACAAGGTGGAGGCTGGGCCCGAGCCTGACCCAGGGCACGCTCACGTGCTTCCCACACAGAGTATTGCTGCATTGTGGAGATGTGTAGAAGTACTGGCACCCGAGTCCCCTTTATGCCCACGTTTGCGGCTCCTGACAATTTTGTGATGGAGGTGGCATGGGATTGGAATGATGATCGAACGTCAACTTATCATCAATTCTCATCAGCATTGTGGGCTATCACCCCGCCCCTTTTAAAGAGGGTCGCTGCCTGGCCCTGCCAACTCTCTGCAGTGTGTGCCTCCGGTTCCTCCTCATAGCAGACGCACTTATAAATAGACATGAGGGTGGTGTGGCTATGAAGCGAGCGTGTGGCATGAGGGCAGCTGAAGGCTGCGCAGGGACACTTGTGTGCGCTGTGGACGCAGGGTCGTGCGGGGGGTTGGGCAGCAAGGCCAACATGTAACCCAGGACAAAAGGCAGCGGTGTCACCCGCAGGCAGTGATTGTCCTTGGTTGCAGGTAGTGTGGTGCTTTGCTAAGGTGTGCCTTCCTAATGAGGGTTTGTCCTGATGCCAGACTCTTGTCCCCAATTTGGCTTAATAGTGGGACCTGGGAGCCTCAGATGCAGCCATGCATGCTGCCCCTGCCCTTCCCTATCTGTTTCTGTGGTGTTTCCATGACTTTCTGATGTTTCCTGGTGTTTGACAAGTCATCAGCTATGCGGAGCATCGGTCCCATACAAAAATGCTCGAGTCGCCCATTGACTTCAATGGAGTTCGTTACTCAAAACGAGCTCTCGAGCATTACGAAAACTTTGACTTGAGCAACGAGCACCCGAGCATTTTCGCTCATCTCTATTCGTAATTGCTAAATCCTATTTTTTCTGGTAATCTCTTGATGTAGTGCAGCGAGGGGAAGAGGAACATTGAAATTTAAATTTGAGGCGGAAATGGTGGCGCTGGAGGGATTTTCTAAACATCTTTCAAATGGAAGAATGTGATTGGGGGTTCAGTGTATGAAAAGGCCTATCAGATGATCACAGGACATTTACTGTGGGATCAATTAACTCCGGAACACCTAAAGCCCCCCTCAAACAGGCGTTTAGCAAATCTCTGTGATTTTACTCTTGTTTTGAATTAAGGGCGCTAAACGTCAAAAATAGAACAGACTCTGCGCTAGAGGCGGTACAACAGAGTACTAGAGCCTCCATGCCCACCCGTATCACATCTTGTATCCAAGCTAGAGGTGGTACAACAGGGTACTAGAGCCTCCATGCCCACCGTATCACAGCTTGTATCCAAGCTAGAGGCTGTACAACAGGGTACTAGAGCCTCCATGCCCGCCCATATCACATCTTGTATACAAGCTAGAGGCGGTACAACAGGGTACTAGAGCCTCCATGCCCACCGTATCACATCTTGTATCCAAGCTAGAGGCGGTACAACAGGGTACTAGAGCCTCCATGCCCCCTGTATCACATCTTGTATCAAAGCTAGAGGCGGTACAACAGGGTAATAGGGTTTCCATGCCCACCCGTATCACATCTTGTATCCAAGCTTGAGTTCATACAACAGGATACTAGAGCCTCCATGCCTGTTCGTATCACATCTTGTATCCCAGCTAGAGGTAGTACAGCAGGGTCCCAGAACCTCCATTCTAGCTCGTATCATACCTTGTATCCAAGCTAGAGGCGGTACAACAGGGTACTAGAGCCTCCATGCCTGCCGTATCACATCTTGTATCCCAGCTAGAGGTAGTACAGCAGGGTCCCAGAACCTCCATTCTAGCTCGTATCATACCTTGTATCCAAACTAGACGCAGTACAACAAGGTACTAGAGCCTCCATGCCCACCCGTATCACATCTTGTATCCAAGCTAGACGCAGTACATCAGGGTACTAGAGCCTCCATGCCCACCCGTATCACATCTTGTATCCAAGCTAGAGGCGGTACAACAGGGTACTAGATCCTTCATGCCCACCTGTATCACATCTTGTATCCAAGCCAGAGGCGGTACAACAGGGTACTAGAGCCTCCATACCCGGCCATATCACATCTTGTATCCAAGCGAGAGGTGGTACAATAGGGTACTAGAGCCTACATGCCTGTCCATATCACATCTTGTATCCAAGCTAGAGGTGGTACAACAGGGTACTGGAGCCTCCATGCCTGACCGTATCACATCCTGTATCCAAGCTAGAAACGGTACAACAGGGTACTAGAGCCTCCATGCCCGCCTGTATCACATCTTGTATCCAAGCTACAGGCGGTACAACAGGGTATTAGAGCCTCCATGTCCGCCCATATCACCTCTTGTATCCAAGCTGAAGGCGGTACAACAGGGTACTAGAGCCTCCATGCCCACCTGTATAACATCTTATATCCAATCTAGAGGCTGTACAACAGGGTACTAGAGCCTCTATGCCTCCTGTATCACATCTTGTATCCAAGCTAGAGGTGGTACAACAAAGTACTAGAGCCGCCATGCCCCCCGTATCACATCTTGTATCCAAGCTAGAGGCGGTACAACAGGGTACTAGAGCCTCCATGCCCAACTGTATCACATCTTGTATCCAAGCTAGAGGCGGTACAACAGGGTACTAGAGCCTCCATGCCTGCCCGTATCACATCTTGTATCCAAGCTAGAGGTGGTACATCAGGGTACTAGAGCCTCCATGCCCGCCCGTATCACATCTTATCTACAGATAATGGGGGATAGAGAAGGTAAAGGGGCTGGAGATGGGCACGGTATGGCGGGGTGCAGAGTGTGAAATGCTATACACTTAGACAATGGACAAATTGACCCAAAAACATTCACTACTATTAATGAAACAAAATGAAGCTACTTCTTGGTGGTGCCAATACAGATACCGGTACTGATGGCATCTTTAGGGAACTTCCTGAGAATGCAGGGCAAACTAGTGGGACCCCTCTTCAATAACAATGCCCTACACTTAGTGGGTCATAGCAGTCCTTCCTGAAAGAGAAACACCGCAGGCATGATACAAAGTGCAACAACGTATTAGGTTGTAACCCGAAAAAGGAATCATCCAGGCCATAGTCCTCGCTATCGGTGACACATGGCAATAGAGGCTGCGTTCACACCAGCGGCAGGGATTCCACTTTCCTGCTCTGTTTGGGGATCAGGAAAAGGGAATCTCCATGGCCGAACGGTTCTGTTTGTAGTCAAAACCGCACACAGTCAGGTGGACAGCATTGACTATAGCGGGGTCCGCTTGCTTTCCGCCCAGCAGCCCGGTTTTGGGACGGAAGAAGAAGTGCTGCATGCAGTGCTTTTTCTTCTGGTATTCGCATCCAGATCCGCGACGGACGGAGGTTCCAACGCAGATGAAAAACGGGCCTAACATGACCATCTATTACGGTTGATCCTAACTACTGGGCTATTCCCACACATGTGGAGCTGGTCTTCCTACACCTTGAAATGCTGTGGATATGTATTTCAGGTGGAAACACTAAAGTGTCTGTGGGGGATAATATTAATGTAGCACCATACAGGAGAATCCAAAGTGCTTCTATAAAGAGTGCTGGAATGATCCGTAGGGGGTGCTAGAGCCCCTCAAAGCTTGCTAGAGAGTGTCCCCATTTACCAGCTCTGCCCAGGAGTCTCCAATTAGTCATGTCAGTCGGAGGATGTACCTATGTTTGATGAAGCAAAAACGACAGCATCTGTGAGTTTGCAGAGTTTCAGCTCAAGTACCTCTGCGCTCCTCCAGGATGTGGTATGTGAGCAGTCAACAAGCAGCCACTCTCAAGTCACTTCCGCTACTTAGCTCTATGAGCAGAGATCAGAGGCAGGGAAGGCCAGTTGTGTACAAAGTGGCTGCTCTTGCCAGACTCTTAGATTTGCCTTTCCTTCAAGGGTCAAGGAGATCTCCAGCTTCTTTGGGGTATTCAAAGGAACTAGGAAAGTCGCTTGAAATGCAGAATGCCTAAAAAGATCTACAAAGAACAAGAAGTGATGAGTAAAGAATGTTCTGTCAGTACTGAAAGCAGTAATCCAGTTGGTCCCTCCATTACAGAGGCGCGCTGTGCCACTTCTAGAATGGGTTCACCGTACCGTTTGATTATTTTGGGTGGTTTCTAATGAAAACAGTTCTTTCCTCATGTTATACTTGGCATTTAAAGGATTTGTCTCATGAGAGACAACGCTTCACTTGGGGAACTGGTGATACCCCACAGAACAATGACACAACACTGCGGGACATGGGTTAAATGTAACGGGGGTCCCCTGGTGGTCAAGAGGGTACCACCTGGTTAGGAGATGGGGGTCTTACCTCAGGGGCTGCCGGATGAAGCTTCGGCTCACTCACTAAACCCGGAAGCTCTTGGGTCCGGACGGATTGGCGATCACATGCCTGAAGGACAGGTGCCATGGGCTTTCGGCCATATGGATTTGATAAGTAAGCCATGGGTCACTGGGCGCCTTTACTAAAGTCGCTTTATGAAATGAAACACGAACTGGTGAAGAGCTTGCTAATGGAGATCGCATGACAGAGTCTCTGGATCACTTCTCTCGCAGCACAAGGGTCAATAGACTTAAATGTTTCCAAATAGTGACAAGGCCTCTAAATTTGTCCACAGGGTGGGGATATCAGATCAATTAACCCCCCCGGTGTAATAGGCCAAATTAACCCCCTGTCCGGAATATACCCGGGATTCTCGCGTGAGTTTCTCGTCCCGTGTGAAACTGGCCTGACACTGGCCGCTGCACATGGGCAGATTTGCATTGCGGAGTATGGAGCAGGCGTCCGCCTCCGGGTTCCGCAGCAAATACCGCCCCAGCATGCTATAGAAAGTGCTTTTTCTTGCACACGAGCAGAAAAGAATTGTGACTTTCCACTCAGAGAGGAAAAATCACAGAATGCTCGATTTTTGTGCGATGTCCACATGGATGGCTTCTATTGAATGGAAGCCGTCCGGCCTGCGGCTCGTCCACAGTTGACATTGCGGACAAGTCGCAGATTCCATGTCATTGCCTAGCGACGGCGTGGGAAAATCTGTACTGCCCATGTCACACAGTGCGGACCACCCGCCGCGCAGATAGAGAAAAGCAGACGAGTCCGCAGGTCACCGGCCGGCTCAGGGTCAGATTGCGCTGAGGGATCCCACATCCGACCCGTTCGCGTGCCGCCATTGTTTCTAGGTCACATATTGTACTTCCTCATGTGGTGAAGCAGACAGATAAGGTCTGTGTAGATTTATTACACGTTTCCCGGATGGCGGATCTGCGCCTTTACCGTATCAGATGATACTTGAACGCTGAACGTCTGAGCGGTTCAGGACGCTTTCATTAATATGTAAAATCCGTACAAGTATTGTCTTTAATTCCATATCTAATTAATCATTTCTAATTTACGTGCGCAGGATTGATGTAGTGAATTCATGGAGGCCCGATGTCCACGGGCGGATCTCAGTTGTGGAATCCGCATGGGTCGCCCGCGCAGAAGATCCGCAATGCAAAGTGCCCGCAGGGAAGCATCGGCATCCGCAGCTGAATTTAGGCATGCGGATTTGATTTGCGGAGCGTTTGGCGCGGACACATCGCAGCGCGCTCCGTATCAGTGCGGAGATCCGCACATACAACTGGGGTGCACTGCGGCTCTGAAGGTTCAAATCAATTAGGGAGGGGGAAGAGGCTGGGGGCGGGGGGGGGATTTGTTTCTATGTGGATGATCCGCAGTGCATCTGCACAGAAAAACCATCAGATCTGCGATCATCCGTAAACCGTTTCTGCAGGCCTCTCGCTGCAAAAATGTGCTTGCAGGAATCCAATCCACCCGCGAGGCCGCAGGGTACGTTCACACATAGCAGAATTTCTGCTAAATTTCCCCAAAATGTGAATCCTGCCAATGGCGCAGATTTTGACGTGGATCAGCAGACGATTTTATCCCCACATATGAAAGGATGAAACCAGCATCACAATCTGCACAGATGATGGATCCACTATGTTTGTGTAGGGGCCCGAAGCCTATATATCTGGCCCCTCCATAATGGTCATACCTGTCATGTCTTCTATGTGGATACTCTGTGCAAAGTGTCTTGTCTGCTGTTATGTGTATTGCACAGCTGCAGCATTGGAGAGGTTAATGTCTGAAAGTGGCTGGGATATGTCTGGAAATGTATCAATAGCTGTCTGGTCATGTGATGTCAGTCCTCCATAAATGTGAGTGATTGGGGTGTGGTGAGGGTCTTTCATCATCTTCTATGGTTGGAGTGGGGTGCCGGCTACATGGAGCTACCTTCAACCCTCATGTGGGGAAGTGATGGAAGAAGAGTAGAGGTAGCCTGAAACCCTCTATGCCAGGAACCTTCATCTGAAGAGCGAGTGAAGTGAGGAGTCCGCCGTGCAGAGTGTCTACAAGTACTGAGTGAGTGTTCCTACCCCCATCATCCTCCGTACTGTTCCCCTTCTAGGGGTGGTACCATACAGATAGCGTGGCCTGTAGGCCTGGTGTCACCCTGTCTCCTCTCTGTCCTGCCTGCACTGGTGTGTAATGTTGTACTCTGCAAGCTTCCAGTAAAGTTCCCGGTCATTGCCCTCCCAGTGACCGAGTTATCAAGTTTACACTGTGTGTGGACTCTCTTCATTTATCTGCCAGGTACAAGCTATGGTGAGAAGGAACAGTGGCGTCACGAGTGACACGTCTACAGTCCACCACACGTGTACAGGTAACCACTGTCCCAGCGTTACCTGGAAGAGGCCTAGCGGCACTGGGGCCGAGGTGGTGTGCATCCCTCCAGGGAGGAGTCTGGTAGAGCCACCATGACAAGTGGCATCTCTGCCCTCTCAGCTGCCCATTGCCGGCCTCGTGTCTAGGTGGCCACTGGGATGCATCCTTACAAATTATTCAAAATGAACTCTACATTATGCAATCACCTATACTAACTAAATAGTGTAGGTGATTGTAATAAAAGGGATTCATTTTAAGGTCATGTGTGCAAGGGGTTAAAGTGTAGGCTCTCCTTACCTCGCCTCTGATCTCACATTGACAGGAGAGAGACTGAGGGGTTGACATGGCTTTCCTGGCTAGTGACATCATTGTGACCTGAACCAATCAGTGATTAGCTATCACTAGTGACATCATTGTGACCTGAACCAATCAGTGATTAGCTATCACTAATGACATCATTGTGACCTGAACCAATCAGTGATTAGCTATCACTAGTGACATCATTGTGACCTGAACCAATCAGTGATTAGCTATCACTAATGACATCATTGTGACCTGAACCAATCAGTGATTAGCTATCACTAGTGACATCATTGTGACCTGAACCAATCAGGTCCTAATGCCAGCACCTAAACGACAGGCTGTCTTACCTGCTGTGGGGGGGAAGCCACAATCAGCCACTGACAGCAGAACTTCTGTTTACATCGCCCCTGCACACAGTCTGGGCAACAGCAACGTGAATTTACTGTCGGCAGTCATGAAGCGATTCCATTATATTGCGTATTCCCGAGGCACCCTTACACTGTATATTGCAAATGCTAAAATGTGCGCCTGCGATACGCAGCGCATGGAATCCATTGACTTAAATGGGTTCGTTCACATAAGCGTGTTTTGCGCCGTCACTTCATTCGTGGAAAAAAATATTTGGCGCGTTGTATTGCTCTGCATATTGCACGTAGCACTATTCTAATCAGCTGCCCAGCGGGGCGCGCTTACGTGTTTCCTTGCACGCGCACGAGAAATACGGTAAAATCTGCGCACAAAAGCACACGGCCCATTGCAGCAATCGGCGTCAGCCGGTGTACAGCCCACCTGAGGCTACCTGCACTCGGCCCCGTTTCTTGGCCTGAAATCGCACTCGCCAACATGCGTTTTCACGCCGCTGCGTGGCGCGTTCCTGTCTAGTCTGCCTCCCATCACTTCTGTGAAGTAGCTTCCTCTGGTGCAGCAGCGGCGTCTGCGCGGACCTCCCTCGTCTTCTTCATCTGTACTGCAGACGGTTCGCACGGCTCGCCGTCCAACATGTGCGCTGCACATTTATTGTTTGCTGTCGCTGGGTGATGACGCGGGATCTGCCAGCAGTCCGTAATGTTGGTTGTGGGCCGCAGGGCGGACGGCTTCCATTGGCATCACTGGAAGCTGTCCACGCAGACTCCGCACAAAAATGCAGCATGCTGGGATTATTCCTCCGCGAGCAGAAACTGCAATTGGTTTCCACAATTGTGCAGGAAAGAGCGTTATTGCATAGCATGCCAAGGGCGGTATTCGGTGCGGACGCCCGCCACGGAGTGCGCAGCAAAATCCGCCCGTGTGCAGACGACCTTACTGACGGAAATAAGAGCCGTCCAATAGAGCTTTAAATATATATATATATACACATCATCCTCAAGTTAAGACACACATAAGGACGGCATCACATTGGAACCTCGGAGGATTGTCGCAGAATCGGCGCAAAATACCAGAAGGGAAAGTGCCTGCAGCTAAAACCCGGGCGGACAAATCCCACCGCAGTCAATGGGGGCCGTCCTAAGAGGGAAGCAGGAAAGCAGGAGTCAAACTGCCCCCCATTAAATATCTCTGCCGCTTGATATATATATATGATCTAGTACAATCAGATATTTGTAAACACCAGAAACAACATATCTACAAATACTCAGCGTCCGTAGATGGCGCCAAACACAGCCCCAGCGAGGGCGCTGACCGCCAGCCGTGGCCATTAGTAAGTGGCTATCAATATGGGGGAATGTTTTACCTTGTGGAGAGCACCTCAGCAGGAAACGCTCTGCTTCCTGGGAACAAGCTATGCAAATGAGGTGGAATGTTCCCGGAGCGCCACCTAGCGGCCAAATATAATATGTCAGAAAATGTATGTTACCGAATCCCTGAAATGGCAGCGGGAGGCGCTGAGCTCGTATGTCTGAGCGCCTGCCTCGTATCTCAGAACACAAGTAAGGCTTCCTACACGGGCGAGCGCGGGATCGGGCCGGGAACACTCCAGGTACCGCCGATCGGGGGGTTATTTCTGTCGAAAACGCTTTCCATCACTGCTGACAAATTGCGATTCTTCGGCGCGGCAAGTGTTATCATTGAATGCAACGGGCGAGGCCGTCCGAGGAGCGCCAAACGTTAGCACACGCCACGACTGCGTGGAGTATGTGGCTCCCTGCAAAGGAGCGGGGTTCATGCGAGATCTGTGCATCTCGTAACGCCCAGTGAACGCGGCCTCACGGCTCCTTCACACGGCCGTGTTTTTGCGCACGCTTCAGCACAACATATTTTCCCCGTGGACGTGGTTTATTTGCACGTCTGCGAATTTTATTGTACCTTTTGCGCACGGGACACACCCCCACGCGGATTTACATGGCTATTGACCCTAATGAGCCCCAGGTGTGCTATGTTTGAAGCAGAATTGCGCAGCGTATTGCGCCTCTGGGCGGGGATCTGCGTACATCCCCACTGAAATGAGCGGCTTCTATTCTCGGCACACATTTTGCGCACGCAGATCCGCCCTCCTGAAGGAGCCCTTACTCATGCGGCCGTGTTCTGGCCGTGTTTCACGTGGTACGCAGCACACATGCGTGGATCGTGTATATTAGACTGCAGGAGCGAGCGCACCGCTGCAGATGGATGCAGTGACCGTGTGAACGAGGGTCAGCAGAGGTTTGGGGTCCGGTAACAACACTTCTGAGCACGGACTTTGAACTGGAATGTTTTTTGAGCCAGAAGTAAGCAGTGAGACGACTCCCCGCAGCCGACCCTCCGGCCCACATTAATGGCCTCCCACCAGGCGCCTGTTGGACACTAATGAGGTGGTGAGTAGGCGTTGGGCTAGTTGGGCTTGGCTTTGGCTCATATACTCATGTAGTCGTGTTCTCATTTATGGGCTTGTGGTTGCCCCCCCCAGGCTGCACAGAGACCCAGCCCTGCGGGTTACTCCAGATCCGGGTCCTTGATGCAATCCACAATGTATATCTGGGGATTATCTGGGCTTTTAGTGTGTTTTGTGGTTTTTTGCACTTCTCAGTAAGTCTGCAGCGACTCGCTGGCTTGTAGCCGTGAGACCCAAGATTGCAAAAACAATTCCCAGAGGTTAGTTTTTGTGACCCGCAATCCCATTGACTTCGGTGAGCGCGACCTCTGCTGCGGTAACCGCCACCGCCGCTCAGCCTCCTCTCCGCAGGGCGGCTTCACACAATATGCAGAGAATTGGACTTCTGTGGGTTCCTCCACATTTGCGTATGTAGTGTGAACATTTTGGACAAGGTCCATCTACTTCCATCTTCTTCCATCTTTCTGCGTATTTGCACACCAAAGATCCCCATAGAAGTCGATGGAGCTGCACAAATGCGCACAGAACGAATGAGCGTGTAAAACCCTGCGGAGTTCTGCTGGATCAGACGACCTCTGGACCTGACGATCACTTTATCGGAGCGATTGCTGCCGGCAGATGAAAAGTAAGTGAAAGGCATCGATGCAAAAAGCGCCGCAGTACGCACAACTGCGTTTGCGTGAAGCCGGTCTTATTTAGGCGGAGGCTACATGGTGACCTCTGCCCCTATAACCAAAGCCCTGCGACCTCCCAATGCCGTGGCAGTCCCAGGGTCCAGGCGTGATTCGCCGCTAGTCGCAGACACTCCACAGAGGACGCAGAGTTGCGCAGCGATCTTGGGTCATGCGGTCGTGTCGCGCCGCCTTATTATCTCTTATGCAAATGATCTTCTATATAAGACTTCTGAGGGAGGATCGTGGGGACTGAACGTCCTCTTAAGGCCTCTTTTACACGACTGTATGCGTCGAATTGCCGCAAAAAAAGCGCATGAAAGGAGAATAGCGGCGAGCAATTCCCGATTTTAATTAGCGTTTTCTTGTCAGTTTACACCGGCGGCGAATCAGCGAAAAATATACGCTGCAGCGTGGAAATCCTCGGAATGACTGCTAGAGGTTAACGAGAGACGGGTGTCGTCTGCACGGCGTGGGGCGCAGCGAAGCTTCCTCCCCCTCCCTTCTCTTGTAGCCTCCATAGAAGTCTATGGGAGCCGCCAGCGTATTTTGGCTCTCCCTTCACGCAGCGTATAACATCAGTCGCCGATGCCCTACTTGGCTCAATCTGAACACAAACATCGGGGTCCAAGTCTGCAGATGGTCGCCACATGTTGACGCAGCTAAGTTAGCCGCATGTCGGGTCAATAAGGCTGGAGGCTCATAGTAAGTAGAGAGCTTCTCCTTCAAGTGGAACTACAGAGCCCAGCAATTCCACAAACCAGCTGTGAGGGGCTGATGAGGAGTCACCCTGCAAGTAGTCCTACGTGGATGCATCACAGCATTAACCCTTTAGATCTCGAGTTACTGAGGGGTACCCCAATAAAGTGTATGGACGGGGCGTGCAAGTAGTCCTAGTTGGAGATGAGCTTTAGGGCTTATTCACACAGCGGTGCACGTTGTATTCTCGTCCGGATTCTCGCGAGCGGATGTGTATTTTCTCCTGCCTCGTGTATTTGGATGCGCAGCAGCGTCTTGCTGTACTTTCTGCGAGCGTTAGTTTGACAATTGCGCGCACAAACGCACCGATGTTCTCAGTCTGAGTTCAAGTTGTGTTTTTTTCTGTGCAGTTCCGCAGTTTTTCTCGCATCCGCTTGTGTATTTTGCGTTTCTTTGCGCCCCTTTGGTTTCTATGGGGACTTTTGGTGCACAAATGTGCAGGAAAATAAAGCCTGTTGTGTATTTTTGTGCACAACTGAACGGCGAATGTGAATGAACCCATTAAAATGAATTGGTGCGTGCGAATGCTTTGAGCGTCCGGCGGGCCTCGGGGAAGGTACGTTGATACTTATAGGGAAACGTTCTTCAACGGAGAAACTGCTGGGCGATTCCATTACTGGAAAGAAGTTGCGCGGCTGTCATGGTCAGGTGACTCGCCGCAGTTCTATGGACACTGAGCCATAGTCTATAGTGATGACAGCCGGGCACCTGCTCTAACACCGCGGCCCAAAGAAGAAACCACAGATGCCCACTGCTTGACCCTTTAGACGCCACGCTCAGTGCAACCGCAGCATGTAAGACTGACAGAGAGAAGGGGGATCGCCTGTCGCACATGAGACCCCCGGTGCAGATGGCTTGGCTCTAGCCTCCGGCTCTGCCAGCTACGGTGGCCTATGAGGCTCAGCCTAGGGCTTTCTAGTGCACTGCTATACTGAAGTATAGCAGTGTATTACAAGTGTGATAAAAGGTGCTGATAATCAGGTCCCCCAGTGGGACTAAAATAAAAAAGTTGAAAAAGCATAAGAATAGTAAAAAAAAGAAAAAAACCTTAAAATAAAAACACAAACTCTACCTTTCTCCCTTTATTGTGTAAAAACAATTCCCCCATGCGGTATGCCTGCACTCAGTGACCCAGAGAAAAAAGTTAGTACATTATTCAACCCCCCCGAGTGCACGGCATGAAAAAAAATACAAAACACATGGCGAAAATAGTTAATTTTGCCTATTTCTCCTTACAAAAACAGAATAGAAAGTGACCAAAACGACGAGGCAGGGATCCACAAACGATACTACAAAAAAGTATAAGAGCCTTTCATGGCACCGTTGACAAAAATGTTTAAAAAAGTGTGAAAAAGTTGCAAAAAGTTTTACCGCACGGTGAACGCCCTCAGGCCTCCTGGACACCGGTGGATTACCATAGCGAAATCCGGCGCAGGATTCCACCTCCAGATTTCGGAGCAAATCCAGCCCATAGCATGCTATGGAAAACACGATTTCCTGCCCACGAGTGGAAATAGATTGTGATTTTTAACTCTCATGAAAAACAAAATCACCGCATGCTGCGATTTGCTTCGGGATGCCCATGGCCGGCTTCCATTGAAGTCAATTAAACCTGTCCATGCTGTGGCCATTCTGCAATCATCGTTGCGGAATGGCCGCAAGAGCCGTGTCATCGCTATGGTGAAGCGTTCTCTTAACTGTGCATGCATCGGCCAGCACATTCACAGCCATAGCGACAGCGTGGCATCCTCTTTACTGCACATGTGCCACCCAGCACATTGGCAGCACAGGAGAAGACGCTGAACAGGTAAGCAGGCCTGGTACCAGGTTAAACTCTGCTGCAGGAATTCCACATGTCCAATGGCTGAGCAGCAATCCAAGGAATGTACCTTAGTACGGATGGCAGGAAGGCCTGTCACGGTGACGCCAGTACTCCAACTGGATCCTTGGAGGTGAAATGACGATGAAATAAAGGAGTCGCGTCCAGTAGTATATTAGTAATCTTGGAGTACGCAGATTTATCGACTTTGGCATTTTGCAGTATAATTGAACTCCCACAATTTTTCCACCAAGGTACTTTGAACAGAAACACGTAGATGCAATACTAGGTAGGCAATTGAACAGGATGGGGAATACAGTAACCTTTAACTTGATTAGGACCTGACTTCAATGTTCTCTCCTTACATTACTGAACTGACATCCCCACTAGTTGATCTAGCTGAAGGATTGATTTCAGTTTAGTGAAGTGTAGATGAAGCAGAAGGCAATATGGCTGTAAGGCTAATCCTGGCTTTGAGTTCACTAGGTAGTTCTGACTCACTGTTAGTAGTAGGCCAACCTCAGAAAGGCTCTCCTTCCCTCTGCTGTGGGATGCCAAGGGAACGGGTTTACACCATGCTCAACCTTGGGAGAAACCGTGCTGCACTGCCGACTTCCTTCTGTATGCGTACCTCCTCCTCTCTGACACGACTGACTACAACCTCTCTTCTCTCACTCCTGGCTGCATCTGCCTAACTGCTCACACACTCGTCCTTTTATCTTCTCTGTTCCTTTCCTGCACTTTCTGTACTCCTCCCACTCTTGCATAGGTACTTGTGTTGTGGCTTTCCCGCCCTTGGACTCTGCACCAGTGAGATTGAAGCTGACTATCAGCCAATAGGACACCAGCTGACATCAGGGCTAAGCTCTAGGCTTAGTGGAGAGAAGGGGAGAAACAGGGTCTCTCCTACAGACGGCACCTTCTATGTCCATGGACGGCACATAGACAGGTGAGACAGGACAGGTGTGCCAGTGAGTATTCTGTAGTACCGACTGGGCCACTACACATGCGGGGTCCGACCTGCCCGTGTGCAGGAGGCCTTAAAAATAAAAAACATGCCAGTATTTCACGTTTTTGTTTATCTTGCGTCTAGAAAAATATGGGATAAAAAGCAGCCAAATGTTATATGTTCCCAAAAAATGGATAAATGAAGACTGGAGTTCATTCTGCGAAGAACAATCCCCATTGTGGGTGGAAAATCCTAACGCTGCGGCTGTTGGACTGCGACGACGCAAAGGCAAATCTTTTTTAAAAAAAGTGTTTTTCTCTGCAAAAAATAGTGAAACCTAAAATAGCTGTATAAACGTGGGATCACCGGAATCGTGCCGACCGCAGAATAGTAGCATCACATGACTTACCCGTCACACTGACCGCCATAAAAACGAAATCCAGAAAACAAATCCCCTATTAACAATGAATGAGTTATCTAATACATTATATGTACCCAAAAATGATGCCGTAAAAACCTAACCTATCCCAAGTATATCCTTCGAGTCTCTGCTCAGGGTCCACTAGGGGGCACCACACACCTAACTACTTGCTGCCTGTTTGTGACTGTGACCCGGCCAATGCTTCATACCCTCCCACCTCTCTCGGATGTTTGCCACGACCCCACAAGTATTCCCGGCACCAACCCCTAGAACCACCAACTCTTCATTTTTTGTGCATAAAGTAGAGGTGACTTTAACCCTTTTCAGGATTCATCAATGGATTCTCTGCACGTTTATTGGAAAGCTCCCCTCTCTGAGATGCAGACGATTAGGGGCCGCTCCACATCTGCATGTCACGGCTTTCTGTTCCATTTTTAAGCAGAGAAATAGAATTAAAACTGAAATAAAACATTCACTTTTTTTCTCCATTGATTTCCAATAGGTTTAAACAAAAACCATAAGTAACATTGTATGAGCTAATCCTATTCAGGGCCCCAGGGGCCCGCCTACCATGAGGGTACCCAAGCCTTTTGCGGCAGTCTGCAGCACCTCAAAGGGGTGGCGTTAGGATACCCATCTGGCCAGAAGGTCGCCCGACCAGCAGCTAATGAAGTCCAAAGGTTGGTGGCGGTATTTACCTTATTGGCCATGTCAGTGGCTACTAAAATATAATTGTCGGCTGACCAATTCACTCTGTAACTCCCATGTGGTGGCGCTGCTGCTGTAATCAGACTGTGACCTCTGACCTCTCCTTCCAAGTGCATACGTGGGGTGCAGAGGTCAGGGGTCAGTCTGATTACAGCTGAAATGGCTGCCGGACCAGCGCTACACACAGTGTGTCAGGTTGCTCCCGGCGGGGGGGCCACCAAGGGGCCACTATTACTGATAGAGCCACTATGAGGGGCAGTGCTAATATGGAGCCACTATGGGAGTCTCTATCACTACTGGGGACACTAACGAGGTAGCTATTACTATTGGGGCCATGAACTAGTTATATCGCTGCTGGTGGGAAAAATTGTTGACAGCACTGAAAATAACGTGTGTTGTAGTGGAGGGAGCAGAGAAAGAAGTTGCATGAATGTTGTCTGTCTGCACAGCACGTACTTTGTGTTTAGGAGCGGGTAGTCTGCAGAGGGGATATTTCTGCTGCTGTTGGCGTATATAGCGGCAGAGCAGACAGACACAATACATTGTGGCATTGGAAATATTGCAGCTCTGTTTGTGGCCTCAGACATCGTTCAAAGCCGGCCACTACGGAAGTAAGTTACACTGCGCAAAACAGGGACACGTCACAATATACAATGTATACTCTCCGGCCTTCTGTTGTCACTTAAGCCTCATGCCCACGGCTAGGTTGGATGCCAACTGTGAAATCTCGCAGCGGAATCAGACCCGGCGCCCCCCAGAGACCCTATACTCACCTGTCCGGATCCGCCACAAGCGTATCAGCTGGAGAGCTGGCACGCATGCGCAGTGCAGCATATGACGCGCCAGTGCTGAGCTGTGAAACTGATTCCCATGATACTTCCGCAGTGCTCACACTGGAAGTATCGCCAGACGGACGGCGTCCATTGACTGCAATGGAAGCCGTCTGTGCGATTTGCCACACAAAATAGAACATGCTGCGATTTTCCCCCACGAGCGGAAAATTGCAGTTGATTTCTGCTCATGGGCTGGGGACAATCGTTTAACCGAGGATGTCAATGGACGGACATTGCTGCGGGATTCGTGGTGGGTGTCTGACCGCGAATTCCGTAGTGCTAATCCATCCGTGGGCTTGCAGCCTCATTGCGCTGGCCTGCTATTGCAGCATAGTAGCTGCTGGTGTTTTCTTTGGAATATAAAACAATAAAAAACAAACAGGGAAACAGCCAATACGCACAGTGCGTGTCAGTGGGTCCAGACAGTATAATCATTAGCAGCCGGGATGCTGCTGTCGGCGATCATCTTAATGGAAGCTACAAAGCTGAAAAGTAAAGTAAGGCTAACCAAAAAAATAGAACCTGAAGAAAGCAAGGAGTGGGGAACGTGTCGGTTGTGGAGGTGGTGGAGGACGGGCCAAGTAGACACTTCAAGCAGCTCCCACCAAAGCAGCGGCTCCATAGTCTGCAGGAGGTGAGGCAAGCTGGTCGCCATTTCCTAGGGCCCTTCACACAAACGTAATGGTGCGTGCAATATGCAGAGAATGGAACCCACTTCAATGGGGTATCTTCCATGGTGCACAGTGCGCACCTCTTCATATAGGAAACTAATTTTAGCTCCTCTGTGCAAAAGATGACCAGATTTTCCCATCATCAAAGGAGGACAGGGGGTGTGGTCAGGGGCGGGGCTTATCACAACGTATGATTTTACCTCTGTCATTACAAAAAGTACAGGACCATTAAAAAAAAAAAAAAAAAAACGACAGCAAATTCTGCCGCATTTCTGCATCCAAAAAACTGTCAAAATCTGTGCCGCTGGTGCCAATGCTGACTGCTTTTTGGATGCGGAAATGCTGCAGAATTTGCAGTGGAAATTTCTGCAGCATTTCCGCCATGTGTAAACATACTCTATCAACTTGAGGTACGCTGACACGTCCATAGTGGCCTCAGTAGTAATAGTGCCCCTCACAGTGGCCATCGGTAGTAATAGTATCCCCACCCCACCACAGTGGCCCTCGGTAGTAATAGTGTCCCCCCTCCAGTGGCCGTCGGTAGTAAGTGACTCCCCCCACAGTGGCCCTCAGTAGTAATAGTGTCTGTCCCCCCCCCCGACAGTGGCCCTCGGTAGTAATAGTGTCTGTCCCCCCCCCCGACAGTGGCCCTCGGTAGTAATAGTGTCTGTCCCCCCCGACAGTGGCCCTCGGTAGTAATAGTGTCTGTCCCCCCCCCCGACAGTGGCCCTCGGTAGTAATAGTGTCTGTCCCCCCCCCCCCCCGACGGTGGCCCTCGGTAGTAATAGTGTCTGTCCCCCCCCCCCCCCCCCCCCCCCGACGGTGGCCCTCGGTAGTAATAGTGTCTGTCCCCCCCCCCCCCCCCCCCGACGGTGGCCCTCGGTAGTGATAGTGTCTGCCTCCCCCCCCCAACAGTGGCCCTCGGTAGTAATAGTGTCTGTCCCCCCCTGACAGTGGCCCTCGGTAGTAATAGTGTCTGTACCCCCCCCCCCCCCCCGACAGTGGCCCCTAGTGGAACTAGCCAGAGGACACTTAAAGTCTGACCCCGAGGAATGTGATACATCACCCTTCAGCACTTTGAGGCTGCAGTACTTGCTTTTATGCCACACTGCTTGCAGAAGGATCATTGCATAGCCCACATCAAAACATCAGATCGTTACTGCGTGACCATCCTCCTTGATCCCCACTACAAGCCAAAATAAGAACTCTTATTCCAGCAGTGGAGAAGGACTTAAAAATGCAGCACTGTCAGAACAGACTGTTAAGCAGCTCGTTCACAGCATTTTTCGATGGCCACAGGAATACATCCACAATGGATCGCAGCTCTGCAGCTCATGGTGGATGGGCAAGAATCCGCTGCAGCAGCACAATCATCAGTAGCAGGGGAAGTCTAACAGAGGCGTGTAATATTTTTTTTTCACCCCGTTGCAGCCTGCAGCAACAGCACAGGGTAGGACTGACAGTCACAGGCAGCACTAATGTTTAGGGAATTTCAAAGGAATTCCATACAGTGTTTCATCACCTGCTCCAAATTGTGAGAAGTCTGTGTGCACAAATCACTGACACATGACACCAGCTCGTATCATACAACAATGAAGTTATTCTACTTTATTCCCGTCATCACGGTGCAAATATACCCTAAATGATGCAGCATCAGAAATACATGCCCCCAAAATCATAAGAACGCATGGTTGGCTCTAGGTGTTAATGGTTTAACATATGTTAACGCCTTAAGGTGTGTGTTACCGCCAAACGGATGATTCATAAGAAACGGAACTTAAAAAGCGAGAATAGACTTATTCTGTGTACATTGTTCTAGCATCTTCTCTCTGAATGGAGGGGGTCTGTACATTCCTAAGCCTGGGAAAGATATGTAGGAGTATGTGCCAGCATCTAATACATACCAGTGTATAACATGAACAAGTTAACCTTAGATGCTAGGTATTGACTAAGAAGGAAGATATACCAATATATACATACGTGTTTGCATAGGCTGATGTGAGAAACATCTGAAAAGATATATACAATAGAATATATATATTACTAATCTAGGAGTATGTCAGCTCTCACGTGGGTGTACTCAGACATGGTGTTGGCGCCTTTGACTTCTGAATATCTAAGCTAGACGAATGGCCAGAGCTTGCAAAACATGCTTTAGAGATGCAACAGAGAGAGAAATTGCTATTTGCTTCTGCTATCATTTGCAGGTCCTCCGTTGCGTTCCTGATTGTGTGGGCCCAGCCTAAGTTATAGCTCTCATGTTTCCACAAGGAACACACTCTGCCCTCAGGGTAATGTTGCTTGCGCTAGTGATGCTGCTGCGGCTGTCCTTCTCCTGCTTCCACCATGTTTCCTCCTCCTCCTCATTCTCCCTAAACACACACTACAGCTTTTCCTTTGGAGAAGGTCCGTGCTTGTGTAGTGGGCCAAAGTTGGGGTACCTCTGGGTGTTGTTTGCCTGTCCTGAATGGACCGTCTGTGTCTCTGTGCTTTTGTATGTTTATCTGTGTTAGTCTATGTTTTGCACTGGTGAGTCTGTCTCCCTAACCTGCCTTGGTGTGATTGTTTCTTCAGAGAGGTTGGGGAGTAGAGAGATGTTGTTGGTGGAGGAGGACGTGCGAGCAGGAGGCTGATGCTCTGGTGCCCCTGTCTGGACAGAGACTCAGGCCTATCTCATTTCCCATGGGATGTATCCTCTCTGTAGATCAGATCCTGTTAAGAAGTCAGCGGTGGTGATCACACATTCCCCTCTTTAACTACCAAGTCGAGGAACAGGACTTTAATCTACCACTTCAACTCTGAGGGCAAGTCAGTCGTAAGTGACTGCTCCGCAAAAATGCAGTCATAAGGGATGTAGGCAGTAGTGAGAGGATGTTATGTGTCTCCCCCCTGTGTCAGAAGTGCTTCCCCCAGCACTTCGTCCCTCAGATAACTGGGACTGATGACGTCTGTATGTCGGGTGAGGAGTGACTTCTATGAGCAAGTACGTCAGTCTACGGAAAGGAAAAATGTGGTGGAAGTGTTTCCCTGTATTAATTGCTGCACTGCATTCTTGGAAAATCAAAGTTGGATATTGTGAGTAAAAGAAAACTGTGTGCCTCCGGTTTTGAAAGTATACATGGACTGTGGACGTTTTATCCCTTGGAAGAGGCACTGGCATCACGTGACACTTCACCTACGTAATTTTGTATAAAAATCTCATCCACACAGAGCAGCAAATCCATCGCGGCGAAGCCGGTATTAGTCGGCGCTGCAGTGCGGATTCCCTGGCCGCAGCATGTCCATAACTTTTTTTTTCCGTTGCAGCCGTGCTTTCCTCTATAGGAGCGCCAGCCGCAGCAGAAAAGCGTGCAGCCAAACCGCTCCGAAACCCATGGCTAAGTGGCTTTTGAAGTAGCACTTTCCTGGCAGTAATCTCGTGTTTTTTCGCTGTGGCCAAACCGCGAGATTTCCGACAGGATTCTGCCCTGTGGGGACCCAGCCTTACTTTGCCTAGAAATCTGCAGCAAATCAGTGATGTGTAAACAAACCCTTAGGCCAAGTTCACACGAGCGTATGCGTATTTATGCATGAGCATAGCATTTTTGCGGAACGAATGTTGCTTTTTTGCGCACACATCGGCATATTTTACTGTACTATTTATTTGTGCAATTGTGAGCCACAAAAACATCTGCATCGACTGCAGCAGCTGATTAGTCTAAGGCGTTCCAGATGAGGTATTTTTCCTCTGCGCTTACGCAGTGTCTCACGCATTTTCTAGTGTTTTGCATGCATTTGCGCATCCGCATTGACTTCTATGGGGACTTTTGATCTGCAAGCGCAAAGAAAAATAGAGCATGCTGCATTTTTTTGCATGACTGAAATGCGCTGGAAAACTTGTACATGTGAACGAACCCGCTGCAATCAATGGGTCGTATTCTCTGCGTATTGCATGCGCCAAATACAACCGTGGCGATCCGGCCGCAGGGATTACTACAAACAAAAGGACCAAAAATCCTTTTCCTCTTGGTCTTAAAATTTGACAAACGAAATGAAGTTGCATCCCTTAGGATGGAGGGGCTCCGCTCTCCGTCACGGCACATCTGTGGCGCATTCTGTGCTCAGTCTACCCCTTGCTGGTGCTTTCCTTTGACGCTGGAGTTTTTAACCCCTTTTCTGTCATTTTAGTAGATTTTAAATTGGTTTTGGACGGAGTTTTTGTGTAAAATAACCTTTCTAATAGTTTATCTACAGAAGGATGAATGATGGGCTGAACCGGATGGCCGCTGCCTGTTGGCCTTACAAACTTACATATAGCTTTGAATGTTTTCCATTGATTGATACCTCTTGTGGCATATGTCCCCTCATGCAGAGCCTTACATTGGGGTGGAGGGCCCGTGGTGGGCAGTGGTGGTACCGGCCCTGGTACTATAGCTGACAGTGGGAATATTAGCTTTCTGACTGCCAACTAACGAGGAGGTGACATCAGTATGAGCTCAGGAAGAGCCTGCTTCGGATGGTGTTGGGTACGTTGGGCACTGAATTGCTGTGCCATAATGCTGGTAATAGGAGTCATATAGCGATGTATATGAAGAGTGGTTTGTTGCCAGGGGGAAGAGGTTTGGTAGATGGATGGAGCTACCTGGAAAAACTATTGTTGGCCCATCTAATGAGCCTGAGGCTTGGTAATCATGAAAATATCAGTGGTCTGGAGGCCAAAGTGGCTGTCGACACTATAAAAGTGTCATTGGGTTGAAAGCCCAGGAATGGGCTTCTAGAAGGGTCAGTGGGCTTCAGGACCAGGAAAAGAATGAGGAGAAGCCTGCCGACACTCTGTAGTGGGTTACCTCGCATGGGAGACCCATAGGTGAGAGGTTTTATCATGGTGTTGCCTTACTAGGGAGCAGCCATGGAGCTGACCAAGGCATTGTTGCTTCCTTCTAGTATGTTTACCTTCAGCTGTGGGAGAAGACAGCTTGTGGATTTCTGTGAGGGCTTTTCTCTTCACAATGTGGGATGAGTGTATTGTTGGCTCTGGAAGGTCTGCATTGACTATGGGAGATGTCAACATTGGGGGAAGTCAAGGTGGATTGGGGTTACAAAAGGCTCAACCCTTGGAGATGCTAGAATAGAGATCGATCAGGGAGAAGATGAATTGAGTTAAAAATCTGATGGGCAGTCTTATCCGTGATGTGACAGCTAATGTTCAAAAAATAACTAAATAAAAGTAGACTTCTAAACTGCCACAATAAATCTGGTGAATGTCCCGCCTCCACTCCGTGATGTGAGGATCAGACTTACAAGCCGGAAAATCCCAAATTTTAAAATTGTGAATTTTTCAAAATTTTCAGTAAATTTTAGATCTTTTTTTTAATAAATTCCTTATTTGTAATTTTCATTTAACAGAAACCTTTGCATTTGGGTATCAGCGGAGCGGCACGCATGTCTAGACTATTAGCACTATGAAGTCCGAACTTATGTAACGACATTCAAGTAAAATACGCGGTGTATCCGTGAACATGAAGGCGCTGTGTGCCGGCGGGGGGGGGAGCGAATTGAAGTACAGTGGGTAAGGACAGGTAAAGGTTAGAGGTGTACAGGGGCAGAGTAATAAAGTGGGCAGCCAAGAGGACCAGCAGTCACGTATATGTATCAGGCACAATGTAACCATCTAGATTCGGGGAGTTTGGGAATTCGTTCCAATAAAACCTTGTTTTCAGGAAGTTGTGTTCCTTTACGAGACGCCGCAAGGTCTTCCATCTCTCTGATTTCCGGTATCATCATAAACCATACAGAGAGCTGAGGTGGCTCTGACTCCCGCCAAAGCTTCGGGATGCATGCCGAGCCACAGCCACCAGATATCGTACCGCAGAGCACTTACAGGTGGATATTGGAATGTCACTGAAGTGCAGCAAAAACAATGACAGAGATTTAGGTAATAGGAAATTTGTAAATTTGGATGTAATGAGCCAGACCTCCGACCAGAAGCCGGCCAATACAGGCCACTCCCAAAAGATATGCATCAGAGTACCTCGTTCTCTCCAGCAAAGTGGAAATACAGAAGGCATCATGGTGTGGAGGCCGGAGGGCATCGCCTACCAGTGAGAGACCATCTTGAACCCCGACTCTCGATCTACTGGATATTGAGGATTTATGTGTGAAGGTGTAAATGTTTTGTTCCTCCGTAAAGGACATTCAGAGATCTCTCCCATTTTTCAATGTAGATGGGATCTGGTGATTCAGACTGTGAATTTAGTAGAATGTAAGTACATGAGAGGGTGATTCTAACCGGGTATTGTGCGTTGCAAAGCTCAAAGGGCTTCCTAATACGAGAGAACAGTCGTGGGGAGGGTGGTGAAATGAGAAAGTGACAGAGTTGAACGATCTGCCATGGAGACAGCGGTATTGGGTCAGGGATTTGTGATAATGTTTTCATGGACATCCATGTTCCATTTTGGAGGAAATGGCGTCCTTTGTCTTTGTGGCTATCTCACCAATGTTGAAATATACCTTTCTGCATACCTGGGGGGGGGGGGGGGGGGGATGGGCCGGATTACCCAGTACAGGGAAAGGGGTCGGGGAAGGTGCCGGAGATACCTCCAATCTTGGAAAGGTCTTCAATATCACTTTCAATGTGGGTCCTACTGTGATGTGATTTTTTAATACTTATGGGAATTTTATCTAGAAGCCATGGTAATGTGGTCACAGGTAAAGGTGTAACACTTTGGCATAGGCACGAGGATCTAAAACATGGATCTCTCTAGAACAATCTATGACTTGTGCTAGATGTGATGCTTGATGGTATGCCATCAGGTTTGGCAGTCCCAGACCTCCCTCCAGTGTAGATCTATACAGAGTAGACCTGGCAATACGAGGAGATCTATCCACCCAGATGCATTTATTCACTAAAGAGTTTAGGTGTTTGAAGAAGAGCCTGGCAATAGAGCTGGGTAGTGCCTGAAAGACCGAGGATACGTGGGAGGCCCCTTGTCCAATTGTTCGTCTGATCTGATTTCCTTTAATAGGTTCTGGAAATTGGCCGTATACAAATCCTTCACAGCTGCAGTCAAGTGAAAGCCTAAATATTTGATGTGGGTTGTAGCCCAACGAAAGGAGAGGGAGTCTTTGAGCTCTGTCTAATTGGGGAAGAGAGATATTAAGTGCTGCCGATTTTTGGTAATTAATTTAGAAATTGGAGAGTTGATCATAATTGTGGAATTCCAGCAATAATTTAGAAGGTGATATGCGTGGTGAAGATATAGAGAGTAATAAGTCGTCCGCATATGCTGTGTGTTGTGTTACGTATATGAATCCCTGATATATTGGGGTTGGATCTGACATGTCCTAGGAAGGGTTCCAGACATATAATATAAAGGAGAGGTGAAAGCGGGCATCCCTGCCTTGTGCCATTTTTTTTTTATGCTAAAAGTGGAGGAGAAGTGTCCATTGGCCTTCACTGTGGTTGTTGGGGAAGAGTAGAGGCTAGAGATCCAAGTTAGCCTATTAGTGCCCATTCCTGTCTCGGGTGGAGGGGTGAAGAATGCTCCAGGCATCTGTTAGCTGGTGTTCATGTAACGGCTTACAAATCTTACATTGTGTGGAAGTTGATGTGCTACTGTGTCCCCATGAGGAGTCTGTTGTTGGGTCTAGTGGAATGTTCATATATTCCCTCAGTATCAGGGGGCCTTCCCTAAATTCCTCCAGGGCCCTCTCCATAAAGGTGACCTGGCCAGAGTTGGGTACATAAATGGATGCCAAGGTGACCAGTACATTGGCCAGTTTACCTTTGATGAACAGGTATCTACCGCTGCCGTCTAGTTGTGTTTCCAAATGTTCTCAGGAAATGAAACTGGCTATGACAATGGAAGTCCCTTTTGTTTTAGACTCTGCACATGTGCTGCGGTACCCATCCGGGAAGTGGGCATTTGAGAGTCTAGGAATGGTATCAGTTCGGAAGTGTGATTCTTGGATAAATACTACATGGGCCTTCTTCTTCTTCCACAGGAGACGGAGGAGCAAAGAGCACTTTTCAGGAACATTCAGACCTTGGGCATTCATAGAGCAAAAACAAGATAGGTGAGATCAGGGGACATATTTCAGATTTACGGTGCAACTGGGAAACGTATAGAAGTGGAGAGGGAAGACGGGATGTGGAAAGTCAGACTGGTAGGAGGGCTAGGTGAGAAAACCGGGCACCAGAAAGGTAAGAAAACAGACAAGAGATCCCACTAAAAATCAATCAAAATCCAGACAGAAAATTCTGAAGCGTCTGGAGACGCGTCCCGGAGGGAAGATATCCAACCTGAGACAAGATCCCAGACACCCTGGTGGGGAAACGCAGGACAGAGAATTTTTTTTAAATATTGACTTAAAACAGATTGACTAAAATTCACCCCTAAAATAAAATGGAAGGTGTGAAAAAAAGTCTCCGAATCGCTTAGATAAGTTAAAGCATTCAAAAGGTTAATACCGCATAAAGTGACACATCAGATCTAAAAAATGGGGCTTAGTGCGGAAGGCCCAAACGGCCGGCAGGGGGGGCATTAGATGTGCTTCTGCTATTGACCTGACATTTAATGACCTTTATATTTGTGGTCTAATGGTCGAAGCGCAGCATCAGCCAGCGGTGCCGGATACTCCCAGATCCCCACAGCCGGCCACTCCTCTGTGGCAATCGTGTCTGAAGAAGGTCCATCACTGGTGGATCCAACCAATGCCGGATTACCTGGTTTGTACATAGTTTGTCCCCTGGAGCCATTAGGGGCCGCTGAGCTCCTTTTACATAAACAAATTCTGTAAAAGCCGTTGATTCTAGCGCCCTCTTGATGAGAACCGTGAACTCTCTATCGGTGTGCAGCAACCCATTCCTCACCGATGTAATGCCGCTTAGACTATAATCCAATGTTAATGAAATGTTCTAAAGATGCTCATGAGCAGCGACTCCGATGTAAGCTTGTTAATCCGCCCCCCAGCCAGCCATTCATGGCTGTAATGATTCAACTTGTATAACGTTACAATACTTGATTATATCCGCTTACACATTCTACTTTTAGCCCAAACATTGCATTTTCTTCTTCATTGCCTTAAAGGGATTTGGTCAGCAGCTTTTGGGTACAAAACCATTGACGGCTCTATGTAGGGGCCGGGAGCAAGGAGGCATGGTACCTTGTAGGGGCCGGGAGCAAGGAGGCATGGTACCTTGTAGGGGCCGGGAGCAAGGAGGCATGGTACCTTGTAGGGGCCGGGAGCAAGGAGGCATGGTACCTTGTAGGGGCCGGGAGCAAGAGGGCATGGTACCTTGTAGGGGCCGGGAGCAAGGGGGCATGGTACCTTGTAGGGGCCGGGAGCAAGGAGGCATGGTACCTTGTAGGGGCCGGGAGCAAGGGGGCATGGTACCTTGTAGGGGCCGGGAGCAAGGAGGCATGGTACCTTGTAGGGGCCGGGAGCAAGGAGGCATGGTACCTTGTAGGGGCCGGGAGCAAGGAGGCATGGTACCTTTTTATTTAAGCTGGTAGTAGCCACATCAGTCTGACATTCACCTCTTAATCCCCGGCACATGCCATTCCGAAAGCTTCGCAGGTTGGTCTTCTTCCTCCGGTGTTCTCCTTCTCTATCCAATCAGCTGCTCTTTAGCTGTGATTGGCCGCTGTCGTGCTCTGCTGATTGGATGCTACAGGACCCTTGCTGTGGGCACATGCCCAAAATCAAAACTTTAATCTAATAAGGGGGACCGCCCACTAGAGTTTTTTCAGCTGCAAATGTGCTCCTATTTTTTCTTCCAATTGTCAATGGGACTTCCTAATGTTAAAAAGGCAAAGTTGCGTCGCGTCGCGTTTTTAACATTAGGAAGTCCCATTGACAATTGGAAGAAAAAATAGGAGCAAATTCGCATTACACTATGCGGCTAAAGCAGGTTGTACTAAAAGTATGATGCCTCATTGCTCCACGTCCTTACATGGATCTGTCAGCCGTTGTGCATGGACCCGCATGCTGGCAGCATCTCTCTGAAGGCTCTGCCAGTATATTATGCCAGCACATTACTGGGATAGGTCTATTAGTCCAAACGGCATAAAAATATTAATAGTTAGCAGCCACAATAAGGAATAGAGTGGACCACTGGCTATAGTCTGGTGTACTCATGAGACGCACTCCTGCCCCTCTGTGATTGGCAGACGGGGGCTTTACCCTGTGATTGGCCGACGGGGGCTTTACCCTTGCTCATAGCATCAATCTTCATGACGTAAATACGGAAGTCACGAAGGTGTTTTCCACCAGTGGTGTCAGACGTGAACAATCGGACATTCATACAAACAATCTGAGTGTCGGGAACCATTACTGCCCGCTGATCCCCGCTGATTGCTGCAGTACTTATTGGATTAGGAGAAATGTTTCCCTAATAAAGTTTTGATTCAACCAGAGAAAGAGGTGAAATTAACCCTTTAGGGACACTTTGGTTTTACTGTGCTTTTCTTTTTTTTTTCAGCTACCAAAATTATTTTTTATGCTTTTTTTTCCCATGATGCATAGGTCTATTTTTTCTATCTCTTTTTCACTGACTTTTTCCCCGTTTTTCAGTTTTATTGAGCGTAAAAAGCTATTTTTTTTTCGTTTATAGTTTTTATCTTTAAATTACCTTGTTAGTGTAAATATACAATGGAAATGGACTTCTCATTTTTGTTACGGACTTTTGTATGTATATATTTTTATATTTTTTTAATTTTATTTTTTACTTATTTTTATAACTATTTTTTTTAAATCTATCTACTTCCATGACCTCATATAAGACCTCTAGGGGACATCCAGGTTTTTGTTTTTTTTTATTTCTCTTTTTTTCCCTGTAGCTGGGGCATCCATAGGAGCCGCATCCATAGGAGCCCCAGTTACAGGAGAAAACATCCCCTGTGGTGACATCAGTCACTGACAGAGCTGATCATCTGCTAGGACCCTGTAGCTCTGCTGTAACAGGGGGCGACTGCTTCTCCCTTCTCCTCTGGGTCCTCAGCTGTGTCTGACAGTTGATAACCTGACCTGTTTTTACTTGATTGCAGGAGCAGAGGCTTTAATCGTGCGCCATTTCTTTTTACTATCGGCGGGGGTTAAAGCCCAGGACCAAGCACCATATATTTCTCACGCTTGGCCCTTAAGGTGTTAATTAGAGATGAGCGAACACCAAAATGTTCGGGTGTTCGTTATTCGGAACGAACTTCCCGCGATGCTCGAGGGTTCGTTTCGAACAACGAACCCCATTGAAGTCAATGGGCGACCAGAACATTTTTGTATTTCGCCGATGCTCGCTAAGGTTTTCATGTGTGAAAATCTGGGCAATTCAAGAAAGTGATGGGAATGACACAGTGACGGATAGGGCAGGCGAGGGGCTACATGGTGGGCTGCATCTCAAGTTCACAGGTCCCACTATTAAGCCACAATAGCGGCAAGAGTGCCCCCCCCCCCCCCACTGTCAGCATAAAGATCGTCCTCCTCTGGCACAGCTGTAACAGCTGTAGCAGAGAAGAACGATGTTTGCCCATTGAATTCAATGGAGCGGCAATACAGCCGACTCCACTGAATGCAATGGGCTGCCCGCGATCGCAGGATGAATGGTCGGAAAGGGGTTAAATATATAACCCCTTTCCTGCAATTCATCCAGAAATGTGATACACTAAAAATATATACCGGCGTATAAGGCGACCGGGCGTATAAGACGACCCCCCAACTGTCACCTTATACGCCGGCAATACAGTGGAGCAAAGAATAAAAAGCATTACTTACGTTTTTAGATGATCTGCGGCGCTCCTGCAGGCTGTCACTCCCTCCTGGTCCACGGCAGACAAGCTTTCTCCACGAAAGGCTTTAAATCCCTGCCTCCAGAAAGACACGTGCCTTCAGCCAATCACAGCCAATGACAATGATGTCATTGAATGGCTGTGATTGGCTGTGTTTCTGGAGGCGGGGATTTCAAGGCTTGAAATCCCCGCCTCCAGAAACACAGCCAATCACAGCCATTCAATGACATCATTGTCATTGGCTGTGATTGGCTGAAGGCACGTGTGCTTCTGGAGGCAGGGATTTAAAGTCTTTCGTGGAGAAAGCTTGTCTGCCGTGGACCAGGAGGGAGCGACAGCCTGCAGGAGCGCCGCAGATCATCTAAAAACGTAAGTAATGCTTTTTATTCTTTGCTCCACTGTATTACCGGCGTATAAGGTGACAGTTGGGGGGTCGTCTTATACGCCCCGTCGCCTTATACGCCGGTATATATTTTTAGTGTAACACATTTCTGGATGAATTGCAGGGAAGGGCTTATATATTTAACCCCTTTCCGACCATTCATCCTGCGATCGCGGGCAGCCCATTGCATTCAGTGGAACATGCTGTATTGCCGCTCCATTGAATTCAATGGGCAAACATCGTTCTTCTCTGCTACAGCTGTTACAGCTGTGCCAGAGAAGAAGGATTTGTCTTCTATATGTTCTCAATGGGGTCAGCGCTGCTGCCGCTGGCCCCATTGAGCGCATATAGAATGCATCCATAGCGAACCGCGGGAGGGGCCGACTTTTATGTTCGGGTGACACCTTATCTCCCCAGCCACTCACAGCAGGGGGGTGGTATAGGGCTTAAACGTTGCAGGGGGAAGTTGTAATGCCTTCCCTGTCTTTCAATTGGCCAGAAAAAAGCGCTAACGTCTCAGGGAAGAAAGTTTAAGTAACCCGGACACCGCATGGTGTTCGTTACGGATAACGAACATACCGAACACCCTAATATTCGCACGAATATCAAGCTCGGAAGAACGCGTTCGCTCATCTCTAGTGTTAATCCTTCGCATCATATAGTAAATTTTCCATGTTTAGAAAAAAAAAAAAAGTACAAAAAAAATTAAATCTTATAAAAGAAAAAGTGTTGGTTCCACAGAGTTGGTGCTATGGGTCCTCCGAGTCCTCCATAGAAGAAAGAGAGTTTGGAGAAGAACAAGGATACCTTGCAGTGCTTTCATAAAACTGTGAGGAAAATGGTTTCCCCCCAGGCTGTGAGCAATACAGCAATATATTGACCGCTTGGCTCTGAGAGCATAGCAGGATCAGCCATAGCTTCAGATCAGATAAGCAATGGTGAAGCCAGTTGTAGGGAGAACTTCTGAAAGGTGTTCTGCTAGGGTGATGGCGTCATGGGCACTGAAGCACAGTGAAGGAGCTGCTTCACGCTACCATTGCTAAGCCATGCCCACCAGCCATACTTGACTGTACTTTTGGAATTTCCTTTTTGGACACAAGAGGACCAGATTTAAGGGTTCATCTTGTATGGAACAGTCCATTTATTGGGGTTTTCAACTAATATGAGGCTTTGCTCCACCACTTAACTTGGCCGTGATAACTTGTTGCAGAAAGTTATCTTAAGCCATTGAAGAAGCTATTGTTATATTAACACAACAATAGAAATTGAAAATACAAGAAGAACTTTTATCTGTTAGGGGTCAAGTTAAACTTTGCTACAACAGTACATAAATGCAGTACTAGAACTGAACCCCTTATATAAATATATATGGTGCAAGAACCAAGATCCATATCATCCATAGCCTGGGTTGGAATTCGTTAAAGATATTTCCCCAGCCCAGGATTGGTTAGGGGAATAGGGATAAAAAAAAGACCACTTGGGGGTGGGAGTGTAGGGAGGAAGGAGGAGGAGTAAGGATGGAGGTGGTGTGGGTGCAAGGAGTCGGGGGAGCAACCGGCCTCAACAGCCCCTATGGAGAGTCTGAAGGAACTAGACAGGGCAGACCTTGCTGAAGCTGGATGGAGAGTAGCCAATCTAATCATGAGTCTAATCAGTCCAAGCATTGTAAACAGTCAGTGTTCCCTCTGTCAAGCCTACCCTAGCTCCTCCATTCCTCCACCACCAATCGCCCGTTCCACGCCCAGATAACAGAGTCTGGCTGTCTTACCTCCCGAGAGAGCGAGAGTTCAGGAATCTGAAAGTGTTTCCAACCTGTGTGAAGAATTGTTTAAGTCAATTTGTCAAGTTGCAAGAGTCAGTAAGAGCAGCGTTCCTCTGGTCAGCTCTGTTAGTCTGGACTCTTTATTTCATCATTCCATCATACTCTGAGGCACTGGCGTCGCGTTGAACGATTACCACTGTTATTACAAGTTCTACTTGTGTCGCACGGGTCATCGTTCTCTGTAGAGTAGCCACTTCTGTGACTAGGCCTGAGTTAGAAAGCCCACTCGAGTTACTTCTGCCCACTTCAGCTCGCTGCACTCCTCCCCCAAACAATCGCACAAAAAATGTAAAAAACACACATTCACTTGTCCCAGTTTCCATTGTCTCCTCAGATGATGCGTATCACATCTGGCCTCTTCTGAACAGGCCTGGCCCTTGTGGGACAATACAAATGGCATGATGTTACCCAACTAGTGCAGATGTGCCGAATGGCAAGGTCGGGAGGCTAGGGCTTCCACCCACCTGGTCGGGTCTGTAGAGGGACTTTCTACATATTTGTATCTATGAAGTCCTTGGGAGAATCCGCAATATCAGGAGTGCAACTACTGTGGTCCCCCCTAAACTGTCCGGAGAGCCGAGCCTGGAACGTGAGCTTTGGGAGCGCCAGCGATGACCTGAACCCTTACATAATGGGAGTGTATTCTGAGAGATCCGATTCCGGAGTCTGTGCATTGAGTTATGGCTTATATTTAATGCATGCGCTTCCCTATTCTTGTTTTTGCAGTCTTCCTCAAAGCTAATAAGGTCTACTAACTTTGGAAGTATGTTGGTGCAGCCCCGGCCTTTCCTTCTCCAGTCCGTATGATGTGAAGGACGTGACTTGTGACTTGTATTCTTGCCACACTCGGTGTCTCAGCTCCTCTGTGTCATGTAGGAACGCCTCGCCGGCCGCACGTGTTCTGTCATTTCAGATAATTGATCCTAATTTTAGAAGGAATTTATTGCTCAGCAGGTAACTGTGTTGCGGATACTATTAATGCTCTTCCCAGAAGCTTGTTAACATCTGGGCCTCACCTAGGAGGCGCCGTTTAGCACTACGGTAAAGATTACTGTCCACCATCAGATTAGCCAAAACAGACCATCTCCTTTTTGTAGCTGCAGCACCTGTATCACCTGGATCCTCGTAAGGTGATGAGCTCCTCCCCTCCGCCCGTCCTCGCACTATAAAGCACCTTCTCTCTGCCTCCCCTCTCTGAATCTCTTGCAGCCGTGACTCCTGGATGTCTGACTTCCCTCACGGTGAGTTTTCACTGAGTTGCATTTTGTTTAACCGTTTCACTGCTGAGCCTCGTGTATTCTGTACGGTGCACATGGAGCACGTATGACCTATGGATTTACTTACCGCTCATGCTGATAAATGCACTTGATTTACTTTTGCGCTTCTAGTGAGCCATAACCTATATTACGTGAGCAGACCTCCATTTCAGACTACTTGTTGTTTAATGATGTTCGTCTCTCCTAGGTCCAATGGCAGATTATGTTCCGTATGTGCGGGACAGTTTGACTTTCTCCCTGTGGGACTATGGGGTCTTTGCTGCAATGCTCCTGGGATCCACAGGTATTGGACTGTTCTATGCGCTAGCACGTGGTGGGCAGAAGACATCGGACGACTTCTTCACAGGCGGTAGAAGCATGAGTGCTCTGCCTGTCGGATTGTCCTTGGCGGCGAGCTTCATGTCTGCGGTTCAGGTGCTTGGAGTACCGGCTGAAGCTTATCGCTACGGTGCCAAGTTTGTTCAGATGTGCCTGGGTCAGTCCCTAAACAGTGCGCTGACTGCCTTCATATTCATGCCAATGTTCTACAGACTGGGCATCACCAGTATATACCATGTGAGTTATGTTACCTGTTTACATCAGTGCTGCGTACTTCTGCAGGAGCCACGATGTAGCTTCCATGCTTTTGCTAACTTTGCCCCATGTTCATCTGCTCACGCCGCGTCTTCCAGCAGGACGACGTCTCATAATGTTTCTCTATCTTCAACACAGTATTTGGAATTGCGGTTTGGGAGAAGCGTTCGACTTTTTGGCACAATCCAGTTCCTTGTGGGAACTGTAAGTACACACGGGGCATAAAGGGGCAAAATAAGGAGATGTGCGCTGATTAAAGCTCTCCCTTCCTTCTGCAGATGTTGTACACCGGCATCGTCATCTACGCTCCGGCGCTAATCCTCAACCAAGGTTTTTAGGGGATTTCTTGTTTCCATTAATCTTTTTCTTGAAGTTTCTCTCCATTTCTGTTCTTTTCCACCTTCACCTAAGCTGCAGGGAGGGGTCCTGGCGGAGTCCGGCTGGGTCCCTGCACGCAGTCCTTCTGGGTCTCACTCCTCCGTCAGCTTCTCCTTTAGATCTCCGTAGCCCCTCTGACTCCCCATCGGCATCCCCCAGTTGGACATCGCCCCTTCTCCCGTATATCGCACACAGAGATTTCTCTTTGTATTTCCGGTTTTATATTGTTTCTACTTTCTGCACATTAGAACTAATTAGGTTATTTCAATCCTTTTTTTACCTAGTGACGGGACTGGACATCTGGGCCTCTCTGTTTTCTACAGGAGCGATATGCACATTTTATACAACAATAGTAAGTAGAAAAAGGCACACGCAGTGCTCATACAGGGGGCAGACAAAAATATGGCAACGCCATACGAAATGCATGCCTTGTTACATGCGATCATAAAGCGGATTAGTAAGACCTGTAGAGTCCGAAGTGGAGGTAATACGACACAGATGCTGCCAGGCAGAAGTCAACATCTGCTTGAGCAACTAGGCTCCACTGGTCAGCAGCTTGAGACGAAACCACTTAGAGCAGGGCAAGAGGTGAAATAAACACTAATTTGGTGAGAAAGCCAAGCAGGGGTCAGAAGGGCAGTCCAGTGCTCTTGATTAAAATCCCATGCATTTCGTATGGTGTTTGCATATTTTTTGTCACCCCTGTATCTACTGATTAATTTCCCATTGCATACAGATGACTAAGAAGTAAAGGCCCATTTAGACACAACAATTATTGCTCAAAAGCCACCTTTTGAGTGATAATCGTTGCATGTAAATGTGCCCATTTTTCAGTTTTATGCTGAACAATGGATTTCAGTTCAGGTTAAAAACCATTGTTCAGCAGAACAGCTGATAAGACAGACCGCACGCTGTGCTCTGCCTGTGGAGTGCTGATAACAGCTGATAAGACAGAGCGCACGCTGTGCTCTGCCTGTGGAGCGCTGATAACAGCTGATAAGACAGACCGCACGCTGTGCTCTGCCTGTGGAGCGCTGATAGCAGCTGATAAGACAGACCGCACGCTGTGCTCTGCCTGTGGAGTGCTGATAACAGCTGATAAGACAGACCGCACGCTGTGCTCTGCCTGTAGAGCACTGATAACAGCTGATAAGACAGACCGCATGCTGTGTTCTGCCCAGGAAGATTGCATTGTCTCAGCTGTTCTCAGCCATCAGCCCCGCCAGCAGAACAAAAAGAATTTATTCCGAGAAGAGCAGGCGGTCCTCTGAATAAATTCAGCTCTTGGCGGCTCACACACTACTAATTGGTACTAATAGACATTAGTACCAATTAGTAGATGATGCAAAATGATTGCGTAAGAGCCATCTTTTGAGCAATAATCTTTGTGTGTAAATGCAACTTAACTTTGGGGACCTGCAGGTGGTGTGATTGATTGCATGTCACCGACCTGTGCAGAAGGCTACAAGTATGGGCTGTACCTCTCTGGATAATCCTATGTAGTCCACTATTTGTAAGGTTCCCAATAGAAAACACAATCCAAGAAGTATAGCCTGCATGCCGTATCTTAGGCTCCCAGGTTCTGACCTTGTGTGCGTCTTCTGCAGGGCGGTATGAAAGCTGTGATCTGGACAGATGTATTCCAAGTCCTGGTGATGATCGCTGGTTTCTTCGCAATCGCTATTCGTGGTGCTCTGCTGGTTGGTGGACCTTCTGTAGTTCTGGATATTGCAAGAAATTACTCCAGAATTAATTTTGGCGAGTAAGTATATATAATGTATACAGCTGCACAACTAACTGATATATAATGTTGTATTTTAATGGCACCATTGTGGGTGGATCTAATGTATGGATTGGGAGGAGCTTAGTAAAAAGTAGCAAGTCTGCAACTTCTTCTTAGTGTTTCGCTGACTGTGTTTGAATTCGATTGCCTTCCCATCTGCCGTGGGGATTCCGTTTTCCTGCTCCGTTCGGAGAGCAGTACATGGGAATCTCCTGGTCAAACGGGTCTGTTCCATGACGGAACAGAACTGCACCGACCGGACCCATTGACTATAATGGGGTCTGTTCAGTTTTTGCTGAGTTGGAGGTTCCAGCGCAGACGTGATGGCACAATGTGTGTCACCAACTCTCATTAATACGGACTTGCTTCAGCCTGGAGATGGGGGGACCAGACCTCTAACCTGCTCCTCTGGGGCTGCGGCTGCTCACTGAGGCCCACAGGGAGGTACGTAGTGCAGGAAGTGCCATGCACTGATTCCGGGAGCCCACTGGGGGTTCACAGACTCCTCGGTGGTCCAGTCCCTGCAGAAAGGGAATCTGTCCTCAGAAAATGACATATTGTATAAATAATAGTTTGATGTTAAACTGTTGTAAGAATTTTTGAGATAGTTAGATAATATATTATTTTGTTTTTGGAGGGCGGTGTGTGTGTGTGTGTGTGTGTGTGTGTGTGTGTGTGTGTGTAATTATAATGTCCAAGGTCACTATATCTGAAGATGAAAAAAATACTAAATTCCTGTGGTTTTCTACACTGACCACTAAAATTCAGTCAGATACTTCCTGTTCTGCAGAGAACCTTTTCAAGATGTCATCTCACTATCATCAGAGGCAGAAGGACACAGAAAGCGGACACCTATATATAGATAACACAGGAGCCATTATTCCCAATAGTCACAGCTCACCTCCTCCCCTCCCTGCACAGGCAGGATTACACTGAAAGGAGACACCTATATATAGATAACACAGGACCCACCATTCACAATAGTCACAGCTCCCCTCCTCCCCTCCCTGTACAGACAGGATTACACTGAGAGGAGACACCTATATATAGATAACACAGGACCCACCATTCACAATAGTCACAGCTCACCTCCTCCCCTCCCCTCCCCTCCCTGTACAGACAGGATTACACTGAGAGGAGACACCTATATATAGGTAACACAGGAGCCATCATTCACAATAGTCACAGCTCACCTCCTCTCCTCCCTGTACAGACAGGACTACACTGAGAGGTGACACCTATATATAGATAACACAGGATCCACCATTCACAATAGTCAAAGCTCACCTCCTCTACCCTCCCTGTACAGGCAGGATTACACTGAGAGGAGACACCTATATATAGATAGCACAGGGTTCACAATAGTCACAGCTCCCCTCCTCCCCTCACTGCACAGACAGGATTACACTGAGAGCTAACACCTATATATAGATAACACAGGAGCCACCATTCACAATAGTCACAGCTCACCTCCTCTACCCTCCCTGTACAGGTAGGATTACACTGAGAGGAGACACCTATATATAGATAGCACAGGATCCACCATTCACAAGTCACAGCTCACCTCCTCCCCCTCCCTGTACAGACAGGATTACACTGAGAGGTGACACCTGTATATAGATAACACAGGACCCACCATTCACAATAGTCACAGCTCACCTCCTCCCCTCCCTGCACAGGATTATACTGAGATGAGACACCTATACATAGATAACACAGGAGCCAGCATTCACAATAGTCACAGCTCACCTCCTCCCCTCCCTGTACCGACAGCATTACACTGAGAGCAAACACCTATATATAGATAACACAGGAGCCACCATTCACAATAGTCACAGCTCACCTCCTCCCCTCCCTGTACAGACAGGATTACATTGAGAGGAGACACCTATATATAGATAACACAGGACCCACCATTCACAATAGTCACAGCTCACCTCCTCCCCTCCCTGTACAGACAGCATTACACTGAGAGCAAACACCTATATATAGATAACACAGGAGCCACCATTCACAATAGTCACAGCTCACCTCCTCCCCTCCCTACACAGACAGGATTACACTAATAGGTCTACAAAAATAGATAACACAGGAGCCACCATTCACAATAGTCACAGCTCACCTCCTCCCCTCCCTGTACAGACAGGATTACACTGAGAGGAGACACCTATATATAGATAACACAGGACCCACCATTCACAATAGTCACAGCTCACCTCCTCCCCTCCCTGTACAGACAGCATTACACTGAGAGCAAACACCTATATATAGATAACACAGGAGCCACCATTCACAATAGTCACAGCTCACCTCCTCCCCTCCCTACACAGACAGGATTACACTGAGAGGAGACACCTATATATAGATAACACAGGAGCCACCATTCACAATAGTCACAGCTCACCTCCTCCCCCTCCCTGTGCAGACAGGATTACACTAATAGGTCTACAAAAATAGATAACACAGGACCCACCATTCACAATAGTCACAGCTCCCCTCCTCCCCTCCCTGTACAGACAGGATTACACTGAGAGGAGACACCTATATATAGATAACACAGGACCCACCATTCACAATAGTCACAGCTCACCTCCTCCCCTCCCCTCCCCTCCCTGTACAGACAGGATTACACTGAGAGGAGACACCTATATATAGGTAACACAGGAGCCATCATTCACAATAGTCACAGCTCACCTCCTCTCCTCCCTGTACAGACAGGACTACACTGAGAGGTGACACCTATATATAGATAACACAGGATCCACCATTCACAATAGTCAAAGCTCACCTCCTCTACCCTCCCTGTACAGGCAGGATTACACTGAGAGGAGACACCTATATATAGATAGCACAGGGTTCACAATAGTCACAGCTCCCCTCCTCCCCTCACTGCACAGACAGGGTTACACTGAGAGCTAACACCTATATATAGATAACACAGGAGCCACCATTCACAATAGTCACAGCTCACCTCCTCTACCCTCCCTGTACAGGTAGGATTACACTGAGAGGAGACACCTATATATAGATAGCACAGGATCCACCATTCACAAGTCACAGCTCACCTCCTCCCCCTCCCTGTACAGACAGGATTACACTGAGAGGTGACACCTGTATATAGATAACACAGGACCCACCATTCACAATAGTCACAGCTCACCTCCTCCCCTCCCTGCACAGGATTATACTGAGATGAGACACCTATACATAGATAACACAGGAGCCAGCATTCACAATAGTCACAGCTCACCTCCTCCCCTCCCTGTACCGACAGCATTACACTGAGAGCAAACACCTATATATAGATAACACAGGAGCCACCATTCACAATAGTCACAGCTCACCTCCTCCCCTCCCTGTACAGACAGGATTACATTGAGAGGAGACACCTATATATAGATAACACAGGACCCACCATTCACAATAGTCACAGCTCACCTCCTCCCCTCCCTGTACAGACAGCATTACACTGAGAGCAAACACCTATATATAGATAACACAGGAGCCACCATTCACAATAGTCACAGCTCACCTCCTCCCCTCCCTGTACAGACAGGATTACACTGAGAGGAGACACCTATATATAGATAACACAGGAGCCACCATTCACAATAGTCACAGCTCACCTCCTCCCCCTCCCTGTGCAGACAGGATTACACTAATAGGTCTACAAAAATAGATAACACAGGACCCACCATTCACAATAGTCACAGCTCCCCTCCTCCCCTCCCTGTACAGACAGGATTACACTGAGAGGAGACACCTATATATAGATAACACAGGACCCACCATTCACAATAGTCACAGCTCACCTCCTCCCCTCCCCTCCCCTACCTGTACAGACAGGATTACACTGAGAGGAGACACCTATATATAGGTAACACAGGAGCCATCATTCACAATAGTCACAGCTCACCTCCTCTCCTCCCTGTACAGACAGGATTACACTGAGAGGAGACACCTATATATAGATAACACAGGAGCCACCATTCACAATAGTCACAGATAACCCCCTCCTCTCCCTGTACAGACAGCATTACACTGAGAGGATACACCTATATATAGATAACACAGGAGCCACCATTCACAATAGTCACAGCTCACCTCCTCCCCTCCCTACACAGACAGGATTACACTGAGAGGAGACACCTATATATAGATAACACAGGAGCCACCATTCACAATAGTCACAGCTCACCTCCTCCCCTCCCTGCACAGACAGGATTACACTGAGAGGAGACACCTATATATAGATAACACAGGAGCCACCATTCACAATAGTCACAGCTCACCTCCTCCCCCTCCCTGTGCAGACAGGATTACACTGATAGGTGACACCTATATATAGATAACACAGGATCAACTATTCACAATAGGTGATGTCACAGCTCACCTCCTCCCCCTCACTGTACAACAACCCCTGCATAGAGCATGCTTAGGAGACACTTCCCAATTGAAGTCAATGGTCTCCTCCTGTCCACTGTCTCCTATGGCCCATAAGGCAGCTGTAAACCAACAAGGTCAAGATGGCAACCCCCCGCATTCATTTACAGACAACAGAATGAAAAACCATTAAAACAGATCAGATGCGTGGAGTAAATGTGTGTGTGTGTGTGTGTGTGTGTGTGTGTATGTGTGTATATATATATATATATATATATATATATATATATATAGGTGATCTATTGTGAGCGCTCGTTGTTGGCGGGGCGACCTCTATTTTATTGGTACCAGTATGGGAACATGCGACGCTTTGGCTGCTTTGTATTTAATCGTTATTTCAGCATGCAGGATTACTAATACATTAAATACATTAAATCCCCCGGTGCGGTGGGGTGCGGTGGGGTGGGGTGGGGTGCCGGTGTGGTGCGGTGGGGTGCGGTGCCGGTGCGGTGTGGTGGGGTGCGGTGGGGTGCGGTGTGGTGGGGTGCGGTGGGGTGCGGTGCGGTGGGGTGGGATGGGGTGCGGTGGGGTGGGGTGCGGTGGGGTGCCGGTGCGGTGCCGGTGCTCTCATATCTCCTCTCGGACCTCCGTTGTGGGTTCAGATCCGGCACAAAATACCAAAAGAAAAAGCTCGGCTGCCGGACCTTTCATCTGACCGGAAGCCGCACATCGGAGTGGAAGGCAAATGGCCCCCATTCTAGTCATTGGGGTCTGTTCCCAGGGGATTCCTCCTGTCTGCTTCCCGACCCCCGGCGCAGGCGGGAATCCCCTTTTTTTTCATGTGATGACTGGAAAATCTTTTTAACCTTTATTTCCTTTCTCTTTGTCCGTATTGGAGACCTGAACTTGCAGCGTTTGATCACTTACATAGTATATGGCACCATACTGGATCTTAACAGACTACCTACTACAAAGGTGCCCCAGGCACATCCTTTCATGGCAGCTGTGGGAGCCCTCGAGAGGGGCCCGCCTGCCATGACACCTGATTGATGGGGACATTTAAATGCCACTGTCAGAGCGAAGAGTGGTATTTAAAGGGCCAGCAGCCGCGCCCTGAGTTACCTCTGATCATGGCTGTTGGGGGTCGGCGATGGCCTCTGGATCCCGAGCCTGCTCCATACATAGTATATGCTGTGGGCGGCTATATAACTGGTGGGGTATATGTAGTCCGGACGTATACAGCCGTCTGCGTCTCACAAAGGGGTTACGCAATCAGCAGCTCACCTGGTTCCACCTGAAAACAAAGTTCAGACTCTGCGCCGGAGATTGCCCTTACCTAAAATCTACAAACATCCGGTTTGGTCAAAATGGATTCTTTTTGGTAAACCTGTGAATTCGGACAGCGCTAACAGGAGTAAAGTTGGGTTTGGCAGATAACATTATGAAGAGAATGCTTAGAATTCTTAGCCATAAAGCCTGGGGCCCCGAGGGGCCCTGACTGACCAGTTGGTACAGATGTCTACCTGACAGGGATATTCTCTATCGCAGCTTTGATCCAGACCCTCGCAGGCGGTACACCTTCTGGACCTTTGTCTGCGGCAGCACCTTCCTGTGGCTGTCCATGTATGGGGTCCACCAGGCGCAGGTTCAGCGCTACATATCCTGTAAATCTGAGAGTCAAGCTAAACTGTGAGTACCGCGCCCGACGCCAATCGCTTAGACTTACCTTTAGCTACCTACATGTTTATGCCCGATTAATCACTTCTCCATAGAATAAGTCGTGCGTATCGGTTTGGGTTTCCACCCCTCGGACTCGCACCACCTCCCAGCACAAGGGCTTTTCCTGGCACATCTAGGTGGAGAATAGACGAGGAGGTGGTTGCGCTTGTCCGTGTCTCGTCATTCACTTCTATGGGAGTTATGGAAGCAGTCAAGCACATGCCTGGCCATACCTCCACCTCACTAGGTAGGACCCATTACCCTACAGGACCAAGGAGTGCAGGAACATGTCATGTAAAATGTGTCTAGACGTTCCTCCCTGCTCTTCTTGTACCAAGCCTATTTGTGTAGGTGCTGAAGAGCATAAATCTAAAGCTTCTTGTCAGATAAGGATAAGTTGTCAAACTACTCTGCTGATAGAAGTTATAATAGTGTGAATGGAACCTTTTACCTGCCTGAAGCACCATAAACTAACTTATGCCCTGGTTACGGCAGGTGACAGGGAGCCGGCGCTGTAAAGTCTCCTCTGAGTCCCAGGTGTGCACTCTCCGATGAAGGCTACAGGTCTGATCTCCGTCCGGCGCGGACCTTATAGGTGGGCACCTCGGGAAGCAGATGGGTTAGTTTATGGTGACGGTCCATCAAGCCGTCAGCAATGCTTTGCCAAGCACACCATTTTAACCTGCCTTCGCCAAAGCGATCAATTCTGATAATTCTACCAACTGGTTATGGGATGGCGCTGCTATAAGAGGCCCGGCCATGATGAAATGCACTGTGCCTCGCATGCAGAGGTCTCCACGCTCACCCGAGCACCACTGCCCTGAAGGAGCTGGTCTGCGGGGGTCCAGAGTGGTCTATCGAGGCCATTATTATTGGATTTCCATAAAACCCCTTTAACTGCTCCTCTTCTGCTCCTCTTGGTTTCGGTTGGATGAGGGTCTAAGAGTCTTCTTTCTTATAGCGCAATCTTGGTGAATCAAGTGGGCCTCTGCATCATCATTTCAAGTGCGGTCATCTGTGGCATTGTGATGTTCACCTTCTACCTGAACTGTGACCCCCTCCTTGCTGGATACGTCTCGGCTCCTGACCAGGTAGTTATCTAGTCACTTATTCAGGGAGCCAGCAGGACTGTGACCTGTTATAAAAACCATTACCTGCCATTATGGCCTCATTGTCACAGTAATAATTGACTTTTATGTGCGCTACTTGTATCTGCTTCACATGGAGCGATGGGAGGTGAGCCCGCTGCAGGAGCCTGGAGCTTGTCAGATACGCAGTTTGGTGTTACCACTTTACATCTGCAGATACTGAGTACCCGTACAGAGTGCGTCCCCTGCGGGCACTCCTGCGGGCGCTCCTGCCGGGCGCGTCCCGCCGCGGGCGCTCCTGCCGGGCGCGTCCCGCCGCGGGGCGCTCCTGCCGGGCGCGGATTCCCCGCGGGGCGCTCCTGCCGGGCGCGGATTCCCCGCGGGGCGCTCCTGCCGGGCGCGGTCCCCCGCGGGGCGCTCCTGCTGGCCGCGTCCCACCGCGGGCGCTCCTGCTGGGCACTCCTGCTGAGCACGTCGTCATGCTTCTTCTTATTCTATAAGACCATAACATTTCCCCATTCTGAATCCCATTATCTTCTCGGATCGCACCCTTGGAATCTCTTACAGCTCCCCTGTATTCTCATATATAGTTGATGTGTGACATCGCACATACAGTACAATCTACTCGCTGCAGCTTATAGAGCGGGAGGAGCTGAGCAGGATGATATATACCTATAGGGGGCGCAGGGGCTGCAATTACTGCTAAGCCTGGCAGACCCAAGGCCCTCTGCCTCTGCCCCGATCACTCAGACTGCGGTTACTTACCTGGTTACAGGCAGAGCCCGTACAGCGGCACCTACTATATAACGCAGCTTCTAACAGATGGGTATTTTTTTCTTTTTGGGGGGGATGCATGTATTTTGCAGTTTGTGCCCTTAATCCTGTAAAACTCTATCCCTTGCTGATAACGCTGCATCAATGGGCCACCTAAGAGACCCACCAGTGCAGTAGAATATTTCAGGTAGGTCACTGCCGGCAGTCATCAATAGCAGTAGAGCGGGGGGCCCAAGCTGAACTCATTGCATCCAAGCCACTCCCATGACAACTTGCCTTTTGTTCATAAAAATCTCATATTCTTGACGTAAAGGTCCAGTGGGCGGTCTTGTCGGTAAAGGTCCAGTGGGCGGTCTTGTCGGTAAAGGTCCAGTGGGCGGTCTTGTCGGTAAAGGTCCAGTGGGCGGTCTTGTCGGTAAAGGTCCAGTGGGCGGTCTTGTCAGTAAAGTAGGCAGGGGTGGCATATATTGTATTTCAGCCGCACTTAAGTAGCGGTGAGCGATTCCAGCACCCTCATTGGTTGTTGGGTACACGCCCCCCTTTGGAGATGTGCAGGAGTGCTAGTTGACGAGCCCCGCGGGGGGCGTGCACAAGTTCTACCTTACGAAGCCCCTGTTGGCCGATGTTATTAACCCCTTGCAGGCTGCTGTTCCCTGTTGTGAGATCAGCAGAGCAACTCCCGGCCACCTAATGTACTCAGCCGTGGTGTGACCCCCGACTGTCCGCACCGATCCACCCTCCAATAATAAGGCTGGAAGAAGTATATCCTGATCGGCAGATCCGCTACATCCCGCGTGTCTTATTCTAGAAGGCTGGATCGGTGCGGACAGTCGGTGGTCAGACCCGGCGTGAGTACATTAAGTGACTGGGAGCGCTGTGCCTATGTCACAAGAGAGAACAGCAGCCTGCAGGGGGTGAGAACAGCGGGCAACACAGTAGAACTGTAACGCTGGCAGGCGCTGCAGGGTGCCACCGACCCTCCTACGGGGCTGCTAGCGGTTATGTCAAAGGCTGCGGGGCTCATGAACTAGCACTCGGGCACATCTCAAAAGGGGTGTGTGTACCCAACAACCAAGGAGGTCACTGGAATCCCTCACTGCTACTGAAGTGCGGCAGAAATACAATATACGCGCTGGGGAGGCTCCGCCCATTGATGGCTCCGCCCACCAGACCTCTAAACTCAGAATGACCAGAGGTTTATGTGACTAAAGAAGAGGTTTTATGGAATCTTACCCCATAAGCGATCTATGAATCTGCTCGGCTCCTCCGGCTCTACAACATCATGCCTGCAGCTTATACAGCATGTTTCAGCTGGCCGTTTCCCTTTAACTAGCCCACATATCAGTGTATGGAGATACAAGGGGGAACACAAATAACTAATCTCTAATAAACTCCATCAGGTGACATTGTGAGTCCAGGCTGGCATATTGGGGCGACCACAGGCATTTAGCCCATGAAAAGCGCCAAATTAATTCCTGCTTTCTTCTAGTACATTCCATTCCTGGTGCTGGAGATCTTCGAACAATATCCGGGGATCCCAGGTCTGTTCCTGGCCTCTGCATACAGCGGGACGCTCAGGTATTGGCATTCGTGTGCGATCAGTAGTATTTCCTGCAGTCTCTTCCGCTGTCTCATTCGTGCTTCTATCCCAACAGCACAGCATCGACAAGCATTAACGCCATGGCCGCGGTGACGGTGGAGGACCTGATCAAGCCAAAGAGGCCACATATTTCTATGAAGAAGTTAATAATCATTTCCAAGGGGCTCAGTGAGTATTTTATACTGTGTGTGGATTGGAGAGATTTTGGATGATCTCATAAGACCTTAAAGGGAATCTGTCATCCCCTTTATGCTCTCCTCTGGGTGGGTGATGGGAAAGTAGCCCACAATGCTGTGATAGGAAGGAGCAGGTGACTTACCCAAATGTCACAACAAATGCTGGCAGTACTTCCCCCTTCACTTCTATGCACTCTGGGCACATTGCATGGTGTTGGCTGATACTGCCTGCAGCTCTTCAACATTAATTCTGCAGATAGTGTTCCTAATGTCCCCCTTGAGCTCCTGCAGGGTATGTTTTTTATTGGTGAACACTTTGTGCTTTAAATCTCCCGACAGATAGAAAATTGCATGTGGCACGTTGCCCAATCTGGTTGAAAAAAGCTGTACATCCTTTCTACTGGTGTTGGTTGTAAAACTGTTTCAGCATATCCACATAAATGGGGGATTCACCATTGGTCCAAAGAAAATCGGATCCATTTTCCTGTTTCTGGCACACCAAATTTAGAGTTTCTGGTTGTGCGGTGGTGTTTGGTCGGTCAGCTGGGGATTTCAGTAGCTCACAGTTTGGGACTTTACATGGCCTGATGGATACCCTGCTTTGTCCATCATGGCTTACAGCAGTCAGCCAGCAGCCACGCATGGTAATCCCCAGGTCCAGCTTCGTTGCGCTCTGTCCCTTCCTGCTCCCGTTATTCGGTATGGTTTCAGATTTCGGCACTCGCTGACGCGCCGTTCGTGATACTTCAATTTGCAGGGATCTTCTCAGAGTTGATTTTTGAGGGCTATTTACAATCCGCTACTGAATGTTCAGGACGGCTTCGGATGTCAAACTGACGGTTTCTTCATGTTTGTGACACGCCCAGTTTGGCGCCATTTCTGAACCAGGCTCTAAATATATCGTGTAGCGGGTAATTTGTACCTCGATACTTCTGGGTGAAGGACATAAGAACATACCTGTTTAGCCTGATAGAAGACACCTGTTCGAGTTCAGCCTACTACCCTCCCCCCCCCCCCCCTCCCCATTATATATATATTTATAACACACACTAATGTTTATCCAGAAGAAGGCAAAAAAGCAAAATTTCCTTATTTAAGGGGGAAAAATTCCTTCCCAACTTCAGTCTGGTGATCAAAATAATCCGCGGATCACCGACCCGAGTAATCGGTGACTATAACATGTAATATAGTAACACTCTAGAGAAACACTCCGGCCCTTCTTGAATCCTTTTATCAAGTTCCCCATCACCACATCCTCAGGCAGAGAGTTCCACAGTCTCACTGCTCTTACAGTAAAGAACCCCCTTCTGTGTTGGTGATGGGACCTTCTTTCCTCTAGACATAGAGAGCGCCCCCTTGTTACAGTCCTGGATATAATAAATGATGTGAGAGATCTCTGTACTGACCCCTGATATATCTATACATAGTTATTAGAGCGCCCCCTTGTTACAGTCCTGGGTATAATAGATGATGGGAGAGATCTGTGTACTGACCCCTGATATATCTATACATAGTTATTAGAGCGCCCCCTTATTAGAGTGCTGGGTATAATAGATAATGGGAGAGATCTCTGCACTGACCCCTGATATATTATACATAGTTATTAGAGCGCCCCTTGTTACAGTCCTGGGCATAATAGATGATGGGAGAGATCTCTGTACTGACCCCTGATATATCTATACATAGTTATTAGAGCGCCCCCTTGTTACAGTCCTGGGTATAATAGATGATGGCAGAGATCTCTGTACTGACCCTTGATATATCTATACATAGTTATTAGAGCGCCCCCTTGTTACAGTCCTGGGTATAATAGATGATGGCAGAGATCTCTGTACTGACCCCTGATATATCTATACATAGTTATTAGAGCGCCCCCTTGTTACAGTCCTGGGTATAATAGATGATGGCAGAGATCTCTATACTGACCTCTGATATATTATACATAGTTATTAGAGCGCCCCCTTGTTACAGTCCTGGATATAATAAATGATGGGAGAGATCTCTGTACTGACCCCTGATATATCTATACATAGTTATTAGAGCGCCCCCTTGTTACAGTCCTGGATATAATAAATGATGGGAGAGATCTCTGTACTGACCCCTGATATATCTATACATAGTTATTAGAGCGCCCCCTTGTTACAGTCCTGGGTATAATAGATGGTGGGGGAGATCTCTGTACTGACCCCTGAAATATCTATTCATTGTTATTAGAGCGCCCCCTTGTTACAGTCCTGGGTATAATAGATGATGAGAGATCTCTGTACTGACTACTGATATATTATACATAGTTATTAGAGTGCCCCCTTGTTACAGTCCTGGGTATAATAGATGATGGGAGAGATCTCTGTACTGACCCCTGATATATCTATACATAGTTATTAGAGCGCCCCCTTGTTACAGTCCTGGGTATAATAGATGATGGGAGAGATCTCTGTACTGACCCCTGATACATCTGTACATAGTTATTAGAGCGCCCGCTTGTTATAGTCCTGGATATAATAAATGATGGGAAAGATCTCTGTACTGACCCCTGATATATTATACATAGTTATTAGAGCGCCCCCTTGTTATAGTCCTGGGTATAATAGATGATGGGAGAGATCTCTGTACTAACCCCTGATATATCTATACATAGTTATTAGAGCGCCCCCTTGTTACAGTCCTGAGTATAATAGATGGGAGAGATCTCTGTACTGACCCCTGATATATCTATACATAGTTATTAGAGCGCCCCCTTGTTACAGTCCTGAGTATAATAGATGGGAGAGATCTCTGTACTGACCCCTGATATATTATACATAGTTATTAGAGCGCCCCCTTGTTACAGTCCTGGGTATAATAGATGATGGGAGAGATCTCTGTACTGACCCCTGATACATCTGTACATAGTTATTAGAGCACCCCCTTGTTATAGTCCTGGATATAATAAATGATGGGAGAGATCTCTGTACTGACCCCTGATATATCTATACATAGTTATTAGAGCGCCCCCTTGTTATAGTCCTGGGTATAATAGATGATGGGAGAGATCTCTGTACTGACCACTGATATATCTATACATAGTTATTAGAGCGCTCCCTTGTTACAGTCCTGGTATAATAGATGATGGGAGAGATCTCTGTACTAACCCCTGATATATCTATACATAGTTATTAGAGCGCCCCCTTGTTACAGTCCTGGGTATAATAGATGGTGGGGGAGATCTCTGTACTGACCCCTGAAATATCTATTCATTGTTATTAGAGCGCCCCCTTGTTACAGTCCTGAGCATAATAGATGATGGGAGAGATCTCTGTACTGACCCCTGATATATCTATACATAGTTATTAGAGCGCCCCCTTGTTACAGTCCTGAGCATAATAGATGATGGGAGAGATCTCTGTACTGACCCCTGATATATCTATACATAGTTATTAGAGCGCCCCCTTGTTACAGTCCTGGGTATAATAGATGATGGAGAGATCTCTGTACTGACCCCTGATATATCTATACATAGTTATTAGAGTGCCCCCTTGTTACAGTCCTGAGTATAATAGATGGGAGAGATCTCTGTACTGACCCCTGATATATTATACATAGTTATTAGAGCGCCCCCTTGTTACAGTCCTGGGTATAATAGATGATGGGAGAGATCTCTGTACTGACCCCTGATACATCTGTACATAGTTATTAGAGCGCCCCCTTGTTATAGTCCTGGATATAATAAATGATGGGAGAGATCTCTGTACTGACCCCTGATATATCTATACATAGTTATTAGAGCGCCCCCTTGTTATAGTCCTGGGTATAATAGATGATGGGAGAGATCTCTGTACTGACCCCTGATATATCTATACATAGTTATTAGAGCGCCCCCTTGTTACAGTCCTGAGTATAATAGATGGGAGAGATCTCTGTACTGACCCCTGATATATTTATACATAGTTATTAGAGCGCCCCCTTGTTACAGTCCTGGGTATAATAGATGATGGGAGAGATCTCTGTACTGACCCCTGATATATTATACATAGTTATTAGAGCGCCCCCTTGTTACAGTCCTGGGTATAATAGATGATGGGAGAGATCTCTGCACTGACCCCTGATATATCTATACATAGTTATTAGAGCGCCCCCTTGTTACAGTCCTGGTATAATAGATGATGGGAGAGATCTCAGTACTGACCCCTGATATATTATACATAGTTATTAGAGCGCCCCCTTGTTATAGTCCTGGGTATAATAGATGATGGGAGAGATCTCTGTACTGACCCCTGATATATTATACAGGCATGGTATATTAAAATACCTAAAGTCTGGTAGATATCATGCTGCTTAATGCCTAACAATAAGAAGAGATAGTAGCATACCATTTTTAGACCGCCCCGAGTCTCTTCAACAGAACCCCGCACTCTAATCTGTGAGTTAATGAAGGATTTATGGTGCTTTTATACCACATGATTCTCGTTGAGAAGACCTCGCTGGATCATTGGACTCTGAATGATGATGGGTCAGTGTAACGATAGAACGACGGATGAGAATGTGTTCACTTCTCGCTCATCGGTCGTTTTATGCAGGCATGAGGATATCGGTTGGCTCGTTTGCTGATCGCTCAGACGTCTTCATTCACTGGAACCGCCGACTAAATGAGTTCTCTTTGTGTTTAAACCGACGGCCGACCACTCAGGCTGGGAGTCACTCAGCAGACATTGAATGGGTCGTCCAGGTAGCACCCGCTGGGATACACCGGGGTCCGGGCGGAAGTGCTGCTCCCCCCCGTGTAGTGGCCGGCGATTGTAATTACAGGCACTCATTGAAGCCAATGGGACCCCAGGCTGCTATTCCCATGTTTGCACCATGCCTGGTGAAGAGACCCAAGTTTCCTGAAAGCTCCCCCTATTAACCTCACGTCTTGTTAGCCATTAAGAGCTGTGATCTCTACAAGTTTACTTTGTTTCTCTTACTGAGACAAGAACACTTTGTTCTACTGAGTAACATTGTAGCAAACGTTACCGTGTAATGAGGATTAATGTACAGCCAGGCGTTTAGCAAGGCTCCTGCAGCCCTCCAGAGAACATCTATGCGGGAGATGATGGAAGCGCGCTTGTCAGCGTCCTCTGCGTATTATCGATGAGCTCTAGGAGAAGTCATTAACATGGAGGTTCACATACTTTCTCTCTTGGAACTATAAGGCTATGTTCTCACTTTGCGCTTTTTGTGCGTTTCTGAGCTGCAGCCAACCCCCCCCCCCATATGCGGTTCATTAAAAACGGCTCGTGTTGTTTTAGGCTGCCATCACGCGGGCACCAAAATGGCGCAGTGATTGTGCGCTGCAAGACGCACCACTATAACCCCATTCTTTTGAATACATGAGCGCTGCTATACAGCTAACTAACGGCAGCATGTTCTATCTCCCGGCGTGCTCTCACATCGCTGCCGCCAGCCTCCTTGTTCTCAATGGGGTCGGCAGCAGCATCTCACAGCGTCCGAGGTACACGAGATGCAATGCAAGGTCTCCCATGGACACCAGCCGCCCCCAGGATCCCTGCATCCCCAAAGTGATGCCAGGCTGTTTACCATGAGGATGCCTCTCATCCACAGGGAATCACATGGTGGGCAGCGCGATATGGAGGGGGATTCACGGCCCCCTATCGTGCTCGCCGCTGTGAAGCTAGAAAACGCAAGAAAAATCGTAAAGTGTGAACGGCGCCCTAGTGGTTAAATGGGGGGCGTGTTAATCACCAACTGTCTGGTTGGCACGCACGTACGCCCCGCCAATCTGTATAATCTGTGGCTGCCCAGCGTACGGGGCGGAGGGCTGTAGTCCCTGGTTCTTCAGTTTGTATGTTTATGGGTAAGCCTTTTATACCCATGTTATATCCACAGGCGGACTGTAATTATCACATCCGTGCCAGTCCCGCAGCTCTGGCCGCCCATAGGGGTGCATTAGCATTTGCGAGACAATTTAAAGCATGCGAACGTGACTTCTTTTCCCCGGCATGCGGATCGGAGGAAGAAATCGCAGCACGCTCCATTTTTCTACAGATCCCGCAGTGACGGCCTTTATTGAAGTCAATGGCAGCGGTCCGATCCGCGGCACAGCTGCAGCTGACACTGTGGACGTCCGGCGGATCCGCGGGAGAGCAGGAGATTAAAGATCAGACTGCGCAGCCGTCTGGCACGTCGCCGGGGCGTCCGGTCGCATCCACCGTGCTGAAGAAAGAAGATCCGGCCGGCACGGAGGAGACCAGCGCTGGAGCCGGAGAGGTAAGACACTGTTAGTCTCTCTGCATGTCCGTGGGCGCGGCTGGGTACCGCTCCGGACTCACCAGATGGGATCCGTGTGCTGGCGGACATTGGGCCTTAACTAACTACCTAAATATCCATTTTGAAGCGTTGTTGCTGAGGATTATGGAAGAGTTGGAACTGGAATCCTCCACGAGGACATTGGGGCTCCCATAAACAGGGGTTCCCTTTAACCCTCTAACTACCAGACATTTTAGGCTTGTGTGTTGAGTTGTATTTTTGAATGGCGCCACTTAATGCCCATATAATGTAATGCAAATCCGTTTAAAATGAAAACCTTTAACCCCTTGAGTGGCGGGTTTCCTACCACCCTGTCGTGCCCACCAGGGCAGGTTTTTTAAAATGGTCTAATCATTGAATTTCAACTAATTTTGCAGTTGCGTCTCAAGAGCCATAACTTTTTCATTTTTCCATTGACATGGCCATATAAGGGCTTGTTTTTTGCGGGACAAGTTGTGATTTTTTAAACAGGGGGGAGGAAAAAAAGAAATGGGGAAAAAAGAAAAAAAGGGGCCATGTCATTAAGGGGTTAAATAATGTATTAACTTCCTTCTCTGGGTCATTACGACGCACAAGGATACCACATGTGTGATTGTATTTTTGATTTTTTTACAAAGTAAAGGGAGACAAGTGTTTTTTTTTGTTTTGTTTTTTTTTTTGTCCCTTTAGGGGACTTCCACAGGGACCCATCAGGACCCCCTGATCACATTCCGGGGGTCCGATGGTGACAGCCCTTTGCATGCTGCAGTCACATAGACTGCCACATGTAAAGGGTTAACACAGCAGAGATCGGAGGTTTTCTCTGATCTCTGCTGTAAGAGCTGGTACCTAGCTGTCCTCTGACAGCCAAGCACCAAGCTCTCCCTGCCACAGAGACCATCGGCTTGCTTCTGACAAGCCGATGGTCTCTATTGCAACCTATAAACAAAGCAGGAGACTTAGAAGCAGGAGATTGCTGGCATATTAGCAATATCTTCTGCTGGTTTTTCAAAGCCCTTGCACTGCTCTGTGTGGGTCTGTGCAGGCAGAGTACACTGTCACAGCTTGTGGCATTGTGCTCTGCAGCTCCCATAGTGATACATAGCCCGGAAATCTTCCGGGCTATATCACTATCGGCAGTGGAGCTTGTCCCGGAAATTTTCCGAGTGCCACTCAAGGGGTTAAAAGTGGGCTGACATGGAGGAAGAACACAATTGCGCCATTTTTTTGGGGAGACTTGCTTTCATGGTGTGATAAAAACGCATTCGCTCTGTTTTGTCTGAGTGCCGTTACGATGATCTTAGGTTTATAGGTTTGTTTGTGTGTGTGTGTGTGTATATATATACACCTTTTATTCAAAAACAGAATTAGAGTTGCCGTATTCTGAGCCCTCATTGTGGTACCAAAGCCTCGGGAGCGCAGGCAGGACGAGCCGCAGTCTTATTGGTACGGTTTTTGAATACAACCTTTTGCTCACTTTCTGTTGGAAGGAGGGGCAGGTCTGCAGCTCTGGTTTTGTGCATTTTTTGGCCTCCGCTGTGCGGGGTGTATAATGTGACGCCGGGTTTGGTGATGCCAGTTCTGCTCCTCTTTGTTTAGATTGTCTTGTGGGTAATATTATATTTTCAATCTTCCCCTAATAAGCCCTGCCACAGTCTGGGCTTAATGGGTTACATGTCGGTCCTGGGTGTCAAACAGCCGTATTTGGCGCTGGCTGTGATTGTGGTCAAACACCGGCACGCTGCCGGCTATGCAAGGGGCTTGGCTTCATACCCCGTAGGCACCTCTGTGGTAAATCTGTATGGCACAGAGGATGAACGGGTTAATGATTACAAACCATGGAGATTCAGAGAATCTAGTCATGCCCACTTGGTGAGTAAAACCAAAACTGGTGCTTCGAGGAAGCCGTCCCATGGCAGGTCGGCACGTTGGAGCGCCGGAGGAGCAGACTGATAAAACCTTCTGTTAGAGAAGTCCCAGTGAAGTGTTTTCTCTTCCAGCTCTTCTCATTCAGGGCTTTGTAGTCATCGGCGTGGCATAATGATTGACAACTATTAGTGTGCAGAGTTACACAGGAAGGTTGTCAGTCACCGATGGCTCCGCCCACTGGACTCCTAAGCCCAGAAGGAAGAGAGATTTCAATTAATATGCTAAAATCCATAGAGGCACCGTTCCCACCCAACGATCTACCCATCGGCTGCTCCGGCTCTCCGACCTCCCGCCTGCAGATGGGCAGCGTGTTGTTTTTGTTACTTCACTTCTATTGCAGCCGGTGACTGATCCTGTCTCCTCTTCCTCAGCCCTGTTCTATGGTTGCTCGTGTATTATAGTAGCGGCTTTATCATCGTTGCTAGGAGGTGGCGTTCTGCAGGTAAGGCTATACTGACCTGGGGGTGATGGATAGTATGACTAAGCCCTTGTTGCTTGGCCCTGACTCTGTTCTCTCACACAGGGCTCCTTCACAGTGATGGGGGTGATCAGCGGCCCGCTGCTCGGGGCGTTTATGCTGGGAATGTTCACCTCTTCCTGCAACACAACGGTATGCCTATCTTCACACTAGGTGGCAGACCGTTACACGTGTGACCAGAACAACTTGCCATGGAGTTCACGGTCCTCCGTCTACTGTGTGCATTAGAGACGGCCACATTGGAAATCCTATTTTGTCAAAAGGGCCCCACAATGATGAACTTATCAGCAGTGGTCTATAAGGGGTTCCCATGGGGGGATTTGCTCAGGGATGCCCAAGCCGGGGGCCACATGTAGCCCATGATGATTCTGCGTGAGCCCCATCCTCTGAGCACAGAAATGCTTCCATGTGTTTGGCTGCTCACAAGTAGTTTGCATGTCAGAGTCAAGAGGAGCACGGATGGCCAAGGACTAATGGTAGACGTTTGTTGCCATCTGGCCCCCTATATATCCGGACCCATATGAGGTCTCCGTCTCTTGTCACTTGTCAGTCTGGAAAGGAGTATAGTGTTTTGAGGTGGCCATTCACAGATCTAGCGCTCTTGCAGTATTTTGAGAGTTGTGAAGTTCTAGGCTATTATCCCAATGGCCAGAGTCTACATCAGGGAGGGCTATATGCATGTTCTTCTCTCTGGAGCACTGACTGGGGGAGAAGGGGAACCCCATTCTCTTGATAGGTGGTCATTGAAGTGGAGCCTTCACCTCGGACGTTTATGGCCTATATTGGTGATACGCCCTGAAGCTCTCAGATGGGAATACTCCTCGAAGTTTCATTAAAGAACTCTGGAAGTGGTTCAATATTCTAATGTGGCTCTCGGAAGGTTTGTGCACCCCTGATCAGTGAGTTGCCCATGGAATGCCTGGATGGCCGTTCTTAGTCCCCCAGCCAGATGCTTGTAGCCTCTTTGAACAGGAAATGGCCTTTGATACATTTAGGATTTTCTAATGGGGTGTTTGAAACAGGTTTTTCAAACTATCTTAGCCATTTGGACGTTTGGATGTGAGATGTGAAGCCCGTTCCCTTCATTGATCCTGATCGCTCTCCAAGACGTCTTGAGTGATGGGCGATTCTTGTTTGCAGCAGACGTCCTCGCGGTCGTGCCGCCTGTTCAGACAGGCAGATTTGTTGTTGACTCGTTCACTGAGAGTTGTGGAAATGGAGCAGGTGAACGAGACGATTATGTATATGGCTGCAAACCCTGATTCTCGTTGGTCGTCGTCTCGCATTTACACTGAAGGACTGGCGTTCCCTCTAAAAGCACCGTTTATTTTAAAACCTCACTTGTGTTTTTTTTTCTACTTGCATTCACTGCTCTTGTCCTTTGTGTCTTTAGGGTGTGTTCTCAGGCCTTATCGCTGGCATCACTCTGTCCCTCTGGGTAGCAGTAGGAGGTACTCTTTACCCACCATCACCAGAAGTAATGGGAGTGTTGCCCATGTATGCCGAAAAATGCCCCATCTATAACTCCAGTGAAGGTATCCTATACGGGTCGCCCCCACCAAGAAACATCACAGATCCTTCACCCAGGTGAGAGAGATACTAAGTTAAACAGGTAGGTTGGTGGAACTCTGCACGGCTTATCTCAGATGGCTGCATGGATAGGCAGTACAGTCAATAGCAGTATGGGAAAAAGGCAGGCCGAGCCAACATGGCGGGAGGTACATCTGCCATCAGACATTGGGGATATGTTGTATATACTCCTGGACTACCAACATGGCGGGAGGTACATCTGCCATCAGACATTGGGGACATGTTGTATATACTCCTAGACTACCAACATGGCGGGAGGTACATCTGCCATCAGACATTGGGGACATGTTGTATATACTCCTGGACCACCAACATGGCGGGAGGTACATCTGCCATCAGACATTGGGGACATGTTGTATATACTCCTAGACTACCAACATGGCGGGAGGTACATCTGCCATCAGACATTGGGGACATGCTGTATATACTCCTGGACTACCAACATGGCGGGAGGTACATCTGCCATCAGACATTGGGGATATGTTGTATATACTCCTGGACTACCAACATGGCGGGAGGTACATCTGCCATCAGACATTGGGGACATGTTGTATATACTCCTAGACTACCAACATGGCGGGAGGTACATCTGCCATCAGACATTGGGAACATGTTGTATATACTCCTAGACTACCAACATGGCGGGAGGTACATCTGCCATCAGACATTGGGGACATGTTGTATATACTCCTGGACCACCAACATGGCGGGAGGTACATCTGCCATCAGACATTGGGGACATGTTGTATATACTCCTAGACTACCAACATGGCGGGAGGTACATCTGCCATCAGACATTGGAGACATGTTGTATATACTCCTAGACTACCAACATGGCGGGAGGTACATCTGCCATCAGACATTGGGGACATGTTGTATATACTCCTGGACTACCAACATGGCGGGAGGTACATCTGCCATCAGACATTGGGGACATGTTGTATATACTCCTGGACCACCAACATGGCGGGAGGTACATCTGCCATCAGACATTGGGGACATGTTGTATATACTCCTAGACTACCAACATGGTGGGAGGTACATCTGCCATCAGACATTGGGGACATGTTGTATATACTCCTAGACTACCAACATGGCGGGAGGTACATCTGCCATCAGACATTGGGGACATGTTGTATATACTCCTAGACTACCAACATGGCGGGAGGTACATCTGCCATCAGACATTGGGGACATGTTGTATATACTCCTAGACTACCAACATGGCGGGAGGTACATCTGCCATCAGACATTGGAGACATGTTGTATATACTCCTAGACTACCAACATGGTGGGAGGTACATCTGCCATCAGACACTGGGGACATGTTGTATATACTCCTAGACTACCAACATGGTGGGAGGTACATCTGCCATCAGACATTGGGGACATGTTGTATATACTCCTAGACTACCAACATGGCGGGAGGTACATCTGCCATCAGACATTGGGGACATGTTGTATATACTCCTAGACTACCAACATGGCGGGAGGTACATCTGCCATCAGACATTGGGGACATGTTGTATATACTCCTGGACCACCAACATGGCGGGAGGTACATCTGCCATCAGACATTGGGGACATGTTGTATATACTCCTAGACTACCAACATGGCGGGAGGTACATCTGCCATCAGACATTGGGGACATGTTGTATATACTCCTAGACTACCAACATGGCGGGAGGTACATCTGCCATCAGACATTGGGGACATGTTGTATATACTCCTAGACTACCAACATGGCGGGAGGTACATCTGCCATCAGACATTGGAGACATGTTGTATATACTCCTAGACTACCAACATGGTGGGAGGTACATCTGCCATCAGACACTGGGGACATGTTGTATATACTCCTAGACTACCAACATGGTGGGAGGTACATCTGCCATCAGACATTGGGGACATGTTGTATATACTCCTAGACTACCAACATGGCGGGAGGTACATCTGCCATCAGACATTGGGGACATGTTGTATATACTCCTAGACTACCAACATGGCGGGAGGTACATCTGCCATCAGACATTGGGGACATGTTGTATATACTCCTGGACTACCAACATGGCGGGAGGTACATCTGCCATCAGACATTGGGGACATGTTGTGTATATACTCCTAGACTACCAACATGGTGGGAGGTACATCTGCCATCAGACATTGGGGACATGTTGTATATACTCCTAGACTACCAACATGGCGGGAGGTACATCTGCCATCAGACATTGGAGACATGTTGTATATACTCCTAGACTACCAACATGGCGGGAGGTACATCTGCCATCAGACATTGGGGACATGTTGTATATACTCCTGGACCACCAACATGGCGGGAGGTACATCTGCCATCAGACATTGGGGACATGTTGTATATACTCCTAGACTACCAACATGGCGGGAGGTACATCTGCCATCAGACATTGGGGACATGTTGTATATACTCCTAGACTACCAACATGGCGGGAGGTACATCTGCCATCAGACATTGGGGACATGTTGTATATACTCCTAGACTACCAACATGGCGGGAGGTACATCTGCCATCAGACATTGGGGACATGTTGTATATACTCCTGGACTACCAACATGGCGGGAGGTACATCTGCCATCAGACACTGGGGACATGTTGTATATACTCCTAGACTACCAACATGGCGGGAGGTACATCTGCCATCAGACATTGGGGACATGTTGTATATACTCCTAGACTACCAACATGGTGGGAGGTACATCTGCCATCAGACATTGGGGACATGTTGTATATACTCCTGGACCACCAACATTTTTGATGGGATAGCTCCTTTGATTTTATCAGCTAATCCCCCAAACACAGTTGTCCTATCACTCATTGCCCATCCATTAAAAGTGGCGTCGGTGGTACCAAGCTGGTCTAAAACAGAAAATGAAAGGGGCTCTCCGTCTCTGAACAATCGGGACTTGTTGGAAGGGCCCCTTGGGCTGCCGATGTAATATACAACAGGGCTGTCTATTGTGACGAATGGCTAAAGATCCAAACAGGGGTGGCTCTAATAGCTCAGAATTCTAAATGGGGTAAATCATAATAAGTTCTAATAATGTAGACACTATTTAAAGTGAACGTCCACCATGGAACGCAATGAAATATTAGGGGGTGTGCTGAATGATTTCTTAACCCCTTAGTGACCAAGCCTGTTTGCGCCTTAGTGACGGAGCCAAATTTTGGAAATCTGACATGCGTCGTTCAACGTAGCCTAACTCAGTAAAGGCTTTACATATCCCAGTGATTCTGACATTGTTTTTTCGCCACATGTTGTACTTCATTTTGTTTGTAAAAAGAGACCGATATAATTTGTGTATATTTAGTAAAAGTGCCAATATTGGAAAAATTCTGAAAAAATTGTCATGTTTTCAAATTTTCAACTGTAATATCTCAAATATGTCCAAACATACTGTACAAATTTTTGATAAGATATATATTTCCACCCGTTTACTTTATTCTGGACGCACACTTGAAAAACTTTTGTCTTTTTTAACCATTTATAGGACGTACAAATTTAGCATTTTGAGGAACACTTTGTTTTCCTGCACCAAGCCAAGTTTGCAAAGGCTCATGAGTGTCAGAATAATAGATACCCCCCCAAATGACCACATTTAAAAAGCTACACCCCTTAATGTATCTACTGAGGGGTGTCATGAGTATTTTGACCCCACCAGTTTTTTTCAGGAATTCAATTTAGAGGAGAAAAAATAAAATTTCATAGTTTTGCAAATATGTCATTTTAAAGACATATTTTTTTCCTATATTGCCCATGAAAATGAGGATTTACAGCCCAAAATGGATACCCCCGTTTCTCCCGTGTTCGGAGACATACCCATTATGGCCCTAATCTTATGTCTGGATGCACAATGGGACCCAAAATGAAAGGAGCAGTCGGTGGCTTTCAGAACATAAATTTTCCTTGAAGGCATTTTAGGCCCCATAGCACTTTTGTAGAGCTCTTGAGCGGCCAAAACAATAGAGAACCCCCACAAGTTACCCCATTTGAAAACTAGACCCCCTAACGAATTTATCTAGGGGTGTACTGCCCATTTTGACCCCACAGTTTTTGAATGAATTCAAGCAAAGCAAAAGGAAAAAAATGTGATTTTCGTTTTTTTGGCAATTCTGTCGTTTTAAAAACTGCTTTTTTTGTACAGCACACACATGAATGAAGACTTGCACCCCAAAATAGATACCCCTGTTTGTCCTGTGTTCAGAGACATACCCATTGTGGCCCTAATCTTTTGTCTGGATGCACAATGGGGCCCAAAATGAAAGGAGTAGTCGGTGGCTTTCAGAACAGAAATTTAGCATGAAGGTGATTTAGGCCCCATTGCCTACTTGTAGAGCCCTTGAGCGGCCAAAACGACAGAGAACCCCCACAAGTGACCACATTTTGAAAACTAGACCCCCAAACAAATTTATCTAGGGGCGTACTGTGTATTTTTACCCTACAATTTTTGAATAAATCTAAGCAAAGCTGTAGGGAAAAAATTACAATTTTCATTTTTTTGGCATTTGTATCAATTTAAAAACAGTTGTTTTTGTACAGTGTACATAGGAATGAAGACTTTCACCCCAAAATGGATACCCCCTTTTGTCCCGTGTTCAAAAACATACCCCTTGTGGCCCTAATCTACTTAATGGACACATGGCTAGGCCTATAATGGAAGGAGCACCTGTTGGATTTCAGGGTACAATGGAATAAATTCCAGGCCCCATTGCCTACTTGTAGAGCCCTTGAGCGGCCAAAACGACAGAGAACCCCCACAAGTGACCACATTTTGAAAACTAGACCCCCAAACAAATTTATCTAGGGGCGTACTGTGTATTTTTACCCTACAATTTTTGAATAAATCTAAGCAAAGCTGTAGGGAAAAAATTACAATTTTCATTTTTTTGGCATTTGTATCAATTTAAAAACAGTTGTTTTTGTACAGTGTACATAGGAATGAAGACTTTCACCCCAAAATGGATACCCCCTTTTGTCCCGTGTTCAAAAACATACCCCTTGTGGCCCTAATCTACTTAATGGACACATGGCTAGGCCTATAATGGAAGGAGCACCTGTTGGATTTCAGGGTACAATGGAATAAATTCCAGGCCCCATTGCCCACTTGTAGAGCCATTGAGCGTCCAAAACGATAAAGAACCCCCTCAAATGACCCCATTTTAAAAACTAGACCCCTTAATGAATTCATCTAGGGGTGTTTTGTGTATTTTGACCCCACAGTATTTGAATAAATGTAAGCCAAGCAGAAGGAAAAAATTACGTATTTCATTTTTTTGGCAATTTTGTCAATTTAAAAACTGTTTTTTTTGTACAGTGTACATAGGAATGAAGACGTTCACCCCAAAATGGATACCCCCTTTTGTCCTGTGTTCAAAAACATACCCATTGTGGCCCTAATCTACTTATAGGACACATGGTTAGGCCTGTAATGCAGGGAACACCGGTTGGATTTCAAGGCAGAACTGAATAAATTCAAGGCTCCATTGTTCATTTGTACGGAATAAAAATTGACTTCCTAAAAATCCCCCCTCTCCCCCACACCCTCCGCGCCCTTTTCGGCGTTCCCCAAATCTTAGATAAAAGTAATAATGTGAACTGTGTGGGGTATCCGAAGACAGGGGGAATTACGGAGGCTGGTTGGGATGGGTACATGGGGCAATAACACCGGTACCCCCCTCCTCTCATGCTTTTTGGGGGTATTTCGTGACCTCAGTGGTGGGTATGGGGTGTAAAAAGTGGCGCTCTGTGAGTCTCCGTAAGCTTGATGAGGTGCGGCGGTCTCACACAGAAGACGCCCAACAAGGTGCTCCTGGACTGCAGGAAGGCAAGCGTTCCCGGGGCTTCTTGTAAATTGCGTATTACAGGTAGCGGTCTGAATAACGCCGGGCTCACATGGCTGTAGGTGGAATCCGCTTGTGGAGGCCGGCAGCAGATCCCAGCTGTGAGTCGGCTGTGACCCTGCATACGGACGCGTAATGTACTGCGCATAACTGCCTACTCACACAGGCGGTCATGTGCAGTATATATATATATATTTTTTTTTTGTATTTCCCGCACCGTCGCTTAGCGATCACACGGGTACCCGCAGCCCGTATACAACGTAGTTGCGTATGGGCTGCGGGTATATCCACGACCATGGAGCACAATAGGCTCTATGTTGCAGATATCCGCGGTAAAATAGAACCTGCTGCGTTCTCTTTTCTGCGAGTGGATTACACAACTCCGACCCGCTAATGTGAGTGGAATTGTGTAATCCAATGCGATTGATCTGCATATTACCGCGGATCAGACGCATGCGGAATCCGTAATTCCTATCCTGTCATGTGAGACCGGCCAAAGGTAGATCGCTACCTTTTTATCACGTGACCGGGGACCGCTCAACGAGGCCACCTGTCACTGCTCCAGGCTCTCGGCGACCGATGGTTGCTGGGAGCAAGGAGATTTTACATTTCCTGGGCTCCCCGACTCCTGCGCATGTGTTCGCTGTTTTGCCGGCGGTCGCATGTGCAGAATCCGGGTAAGTTCACGGAGGAAGATCGCGTCGGGGTGCAAATACGGAGGCCTCCGGTAAAAAGTTTCATCTCCTCTCACCGATCGCATCGGTGAGGGGAGATGAACCTTCACCTTTTTTTTACTTTTACGTGATCGCCATTATCCATTGTATAACGGCAAACACGTGATCAGGAACCGCTCACCGCGGCCCCCCGTGAAATCTCCGGGCTCTCGGCTAAGTTTTGTAGCCAGGAGCAGGGAGATTTTAAATTATCCTGGCAATCCACGGCTTTTGCGCATGCGTCCGCCATTTTGGCGACGGGCGCGTGCGCAGAAGCTGGGGTAAGGTCCGCGGATAAATCCGCGGGCCTTAGGTACGTCATTTCATCCTCCCTCACGGATATGATCCATGGGGGGAGATGAAACGCAAGCTTTTTTAACTTTTTTTTCACTTTTTAAAACTTTTTTTTTTTTACTTTTACACTTTTTTTTTTCACTTTTTACACTTTTTTTAACTTTACATGATCACTGTCATCCATTGGATGACAGTGATCATGTCCCCGGTATAATCTCTCTGTTCCTGGCTACACATGGCAGCCAAGAGCAGAGGGATTTTAAATTTCCCGGGGCTCGAGTCCGTCTGTGCACGCGCCCGATGTCAATCATCGGGTACGCATGCGCAGACGGGGATTCGGGTTCCGGGACATCGGGGAGGACTTAGGTGAGTATTTTCACCTCCCCTCATGGATCCGATCCATGAGGGGAGGTGAAACTGACTTTTCAGCAGTCCCCGGTAACACCTCCTGGTTCCCGGCTACGTTCAGGAGCCGGGAGCCAGGAGATTTCAAATTTGCCGGGGGCTCCCGGGCTTCTGCGCATGCGCCTCACGTCATCGTCTGGCGCGCATGCGCAGAAGACCGCCGGCGGGTCCGGGGGACACCGCCGACAAGCCAGGTAAGAATTTTCAGCTGCTCTGATGGATCCGATCCATCAGAGCAGCTGAATATCTAACTTTTTAGGCACTTTCTTTACTTTTTTGCGATCGGTGCTATCCATTGGATAGCGCCAATCGCAATACCGGGGGGGACTGCCCGCATCCTGGGATGGCCGCTCCATGCTGTCGGCTACCTGCGGGCACCGACAGCATGGAGCTGTCACGTCCTCAGGCCAGTGGGCATTAATCCAAAGAGGATGCATAAAACTACGTCCTCTAGGATTAAAGCCCACTTACTGAGGATGTAGTTTCCCGATGGGGCGGTTGTTAAGGGGTTAATATATGCTAACTGCAGTCACTCATCTGTTATCCTGATGCACCGCTCCAAATCCTGTGAATAAAGTTGAAGGGGTCTTTCCATCTCTCTGTTTTACCTCCCGGGCAGCTTCTATGGCTGTCTACTTCTGGGCTTCCCCAGGGCAGAGCTCCGCTCCTGACTAACAGCCGGAATGTGCCGTCTCCTGCTGCCCTTGTACAAGCTGCTGGCATAGCACAGTCACCGTAAAAACCTCCCTGCAGAGTTCACCCAACTCCGCTAGTTGTTGCCTCGTTCCCGTCCCCAATTCCTCCTCCTTCAGGCCCCCTCTGCTATAGACCTGCTCTCCCCCACCTGTTCCAGTTTCCTTTCCCCCTTCTCCATCCGAGCTGTTTGGTCACACGCTGGCCAGATGCTGCCGCTCTTCAGTCCGGACTGTTATCTCAGAGAAAACGAACATTTCGGGTGCTTTTACACGGGACAACCTGTGGAGCGCAGATGGCGGCCGGGTGATCACCAGCGCTAGTCATTCCTCTGCTTTTGCATCATCACTAGTGACTGGAGATGGAAGAGAGCGGGCATTGTTCCGGCTGCCTCCATTCACAGTAAACAGGCAGGCGTTCGTACGTTACTGACTGCCTGTTTACACAGAACGATACATTGTTTCATGTTCTGTTCAGTTTTTTGCATGCAGAGACTGAATGACGAATGATAAGTGAATGAAGTTCAGTTGAGAAGTTGGAGTCTGAGCGATTTGGCGTCCCGTGTAAAGGGCCCTCTGGGTACACTGACAATTGCCTAGCAGCTCCTTGACTCACCTCTATAGAGTGGTTTGTGAGCATCTGAGATGAGGTGCATAGCCGTGGCTGGGAGGTGGTCCGCCCCCTTGACAAAACCTGTACACAAGTGAAACGCAGCACTTGCCTCTTCTAATTTCATTATTAGACACAATGGACATTGATTAATGAGATGGGAATACCCTTTAGGTCCAATGAAAAATCTGCACGTGCCGTGGACATGAGGCCTTCAATAATAGTATTCTGGCTGCCTGCAGCCACCACTAGGGGGAGCTCTTTAGCGAACGTTCTACAATATATAGATTAAAGTCCATAACCATTTTATCTCTTATTTTCTGTCTATGCAGCAGATTTGGGGTTCCAAATGAATCAGTACTGAATGTTGGTCCTTAAGACAACCTGGTGTTACAAGGTCAACATTGACGGTAAACCTCCTGATTCTCCAGAGCTGTGCGGGGAGAGCCGCTTGTAATCAGCAACCGCTCCAGATTTACCTTTCTTACCACTTTCTATGTAAAAGTACCCGGAATCTATTGCCAACAGTGCAAAGACGAGGCGTTTTCTCTCCTGTGAAGTCCAGCAGGTCCCTGTATCAGGATTACCTGGTCCTGTTTAGGTGGCTGTCAGGTGCCGCTGCCATCTGCTGTTCCCTCACGTGCAGCGAAGCCACACGGCTGTCATTACCTGAGGCTCCTTACACGGCATGATTCTCGTTTGTACAAGCGAGCTGCTGCCGTCATCGCCTGCCCGTCCGCGCTCCTGCAGCCTGTTAGGACAGGTAGACTCCTCTTCATTCATTCACTTCTCGTTCGGTGTTCACATTCCCTGTGTCAAACACTGAATGAGCCGACGGTGATCCTTAGTCCTGCAGGAACTGAACAACAAACGAGAATTCATCATTCTCCTTCATCATTCGGTTGTTGGCTCGCATTTAGACTCGATTATCATTCATTTTCGTTGGTTTGTGAATGAGAATTGTTCCGTGTAAACGCACCTTCAGGGCTCGCTCACACGAGGGACCAAATCATGCAAAAAGTCTGCGCGCAAAAAATCGCCGCCAACTCCACTAAAAATCACGTGATTGGACGATTTTCCTCGATGAGTCCTAAGCTTCATTAGCGGTGATATCGCCCATTCTCCCGATCGGGAGCTGCGTGTTATAAAAATATGCGCTGCTGTTCGGAATTCCCTCGGTTGGTAGAAATCCTCCTAATGACTTCTAATGTCTAACCCCCCTCGTTATCCGGCTCCCATAGGAGCCGATGGACACTTCTGCGTTTCAGTCAAGGCCTATATTTTTGCGCCGCAGGGAATTTCAGTCGCTAATGTCCTATTTTATTTTTTTTGCGTGTAAACCCCCTTGTCTGACGTTTCGGTTACCAGCACTTCTGATAGGCGAGATGTTTTTTTGTGCGTGTAATTTAGCTGCGCAGATTCCCTCGTGTGACCGAGGCCGTGCAGGGAAGGAGTTTGCAAGGAACCGAATGGCTGCAGAGCTGTGTGCACCCCTGGAAGAGGTCGGCGCGCTCCTCACAGTCCTCTTCTATCTCTGTACTTACTGTGAGGGTCACCTAAGGATAATGTCGCTAAGCACATCCTTCCTGCAGCCATCGTGTCTCGCCTCACAAAGCAGGGGTCAGCAGGAGGAGAATACAACCTGTGACAATCAGGCGTCCTTGTCTGTGTCGCTCTCCTTCTCTGGTTTCTGCCCTGGACGCTCCTCCTTCACATAATGCCCAGGAACTAAATGTGTCCCTTCCAAAGAGGGTTTTGTTTCCAATAGAACGATCCGCTTTCTGCGCTTTGTAGCTCCAGATACACGAATACCTGCATGCAGACATAACTTTATTGTGCTGATTACATTGTAATTGGCTGTTGGGGGGGCTCCTGATCAGCTTCACGAGCTGAGAAGCCTCACCGGGTGATTCCCATGTTTACGTCTCTGATGCATCGAAGTAATACTTAGACACCTGACTGATAAGACTACGATACACGCGGAGTATCACCTGAAGGAAGTGATTCCTCCAGCACCACAAGGTTATTGCTCTACTCACGTCTCATGCCAACTGCAGTTACAGATGTTAGTTTCTATTACACGAATGACAAAAAGGACCGATGACAATGGGTAGGACTGCACAGAGGCTGCCAATATGTTGTATGGAGAAACGAGTGCAAGGTGGGTATGTAGCTTATCCCAAAACAGAAATAAGCTATATACAGGGGGTGGACAAAAATATGGAAACACTGTACGTAATGCAAGCCTTAAAATTGGTTTCTACATGTCTTACTGAAATATGACACAGATGTGAACAGCCACCCAAGCAACAAGGTTCCATTGGTCAGGGGTTTGAGCCACTCAGCTGTTACCACCTGGCACCAAAAACCACCCAGAGCAGGGCAAGAGGTGAAGTAAACACAAATTTGGTGTGAAAGCTCTTAGCCAAACAGGGATCAAAAGGGCAGCTCAGTGCTAATGGTTAAAATCCCATGCATTTTGTATGGTGTTTCCATATTTTTGTCCACCCCCTGTATTTGACATAAGACATCGAGCACCAATAAGCTGAGCCCTGGCTTGCTCCTAGCGTCTTCCCCCAAGAACCCGGCATCGGATGTCTCTGCTACTTTGCTCAGGCCCGGAGGTGTTGTCTCCCTGAGCAGTACCCAGAAGACCGTGTCCAGCACCTACTGTGGTGGGGGCTCTACGGGGCCCCAGCCCTCTGTGAGATGCATCTTATGCCACAGGACCCCCCTGATTGTACGTCTGAGGGAAGGCCGACGATGTGAACAGAATGCTGCTTGTCGTTCTCATATTAACCACAAATGTAAACTGAATCGAATTGTGACCTTGACGCTGAACCATTGAAGCTCTCTGTTCTGCAGGTCGGGCATTGCCGATGCGTTCTACTCTTTATCGTATCTGTACTACGGCCCCCTGGGCACGTTTAGCACCATTATAACTGGACTCATCGTCAGCCATTTAACAGGTAACGAAGCACGACTGGGCAGGATTGGTTACATTTTCAGGTTGTATCAATAATGATCAGTTCTTCTATCTAATTTAGGACCTACCAAGAGAGAGGCCTTAGCCTACGGCCTACTGTGGCGGGACCTGGCAACGGTGCCAACTATCAAATCAACAGAGATGCCACCTGAGGCTGACAAGGTACGTGGACACTGGCACTACTGGGTTTGCAACAAGCCGCCTGGTATTTTTGGCCGGTCTGTTCCCATAACAGCAGAAATCCATTGGCCCCAATTACACTCCATGGCGTTGATGCGGTTCGGGGAGTCGGGTGATAACGTTTTCCCGATCCACACTTCATTTCACTATTTGGACGGAGCAGCAGCGGCCATGCGCGACCTCCACTGCATTCGTGTGGGGACCCCTCAGAAGGTTATTCCTTATTCTGTCAAACCCTTGCCAACAGACTGTCCTGTAGGCCGAATGCACACGGCGGGTCGGATCCTGCAGCGGAATCAGACCCTGCCCGTGGCCGGAATCCAAGTGTACCTGCTGTTTCTTCTGTACTGCGGATGGGTCCGCACAGCGAGCCCTCGGACAAGCGCAGTACAGAATCTCGCATGCGCAGGCGTGTCTTTCTCTCTGTGTGTCTCTTTCTCTCTGTGTGTCTGTCTCTCTCTCTCTCTCTGTCACTCTGTCTCTCTCTCTCTCTCTGTCTCTCTCTCTATGTCTCTCTCTCTCTATGTGTGTCTCTCTCTGTGTGCATGCCTCTTTCTCTCTGTGTGTCTCTTTCTCTGTGCCTCTGTGTGCATGTGTGTCTCTCTCTGTGCGCGCCTCTTTCTCTCTGTGTGTCTATCTCTCTCTCTGTCACTCTGTCTCTGTCTCTCTCTCTACGTCTCTCTCTCTCTATGTGTGTCTCTCTCTGTGTGCATGCCTCTTTCTCTCTGCGTGTCTCTCTCTGTCTTTCTCTCTGTGCGTGTCTCTGTGTGTGTGTCTCTCTGTGCATGCCTCTTTCTCTCTGCGTGTCTCTCTCTCTCTGTGCCTCTGTCTCTCTCTCTCTCTCTCTCTCTCTCTCTCTCTCTCTCTCTCTCTCTGTGCCTCTGTCTCTCTCTCTGTGCGTGTCTCTGTGTGTGTGTGTGTCTCTGTGCACGCCTCTTTCTCTCTGCGTGTCTCTCTCTCTCACTCTCTCTGTGCCTCTGTCTCTCTCTCTCTCTGTGCGTGTCTCTGTGTGTGTGTGTCTCTGTGCACGCCTCTTTCTCTCTGCGTGTCTCTCTCACTCTCACTCTCTCTGTGCCTCTGTGTGTCTCTCTCTGCGCATCTCTCTGTGCATGCCTCTTTTTCTCTGCGTGTCTCTCTCTCTGTCACTCTCTCGGTCTCGCTCTGTGTCTGTCTCTCTCTCTCTCTGTGTGTGCGTGTCTCTCTGTATGCACCTCTTTTTCTCTCTCTCTGCGCATCTGTCTCTGCACATCTCTCTCTGTGCATCTCTCTCTCTCTGTGCATCTCTCTCTCTGTGCATCTCTATCTCTATCTCTATATATATATGGTATAACACGATACACCCCAGACAGAATACGCTGCCGTATATATAGCTGCAGTCCAGCTTATCGCCCTCACGGCAGATCAGGTTTATTTGCCAAATCTATAAACTTTCAGCTGTTGATAAAGCAACAAGCTATTTGATGGCTCGCGGCAGCCTGGTGGCTCGGTGGTTAGCACTGTTGCCTTACCTGCTGGGGTCCCAGATTCAAATCCCGCCAAGGCAAACTTGTGCATGTGGTTTGTATGTTCTCCCTTGTTGGCACGGGTATTTTCCAGGTACTTTATTGTCCCCAACACTACAAAAAAACCTGAAAAAACATCCGAATGAGTGAACTTAGATGAGTTATGTGCAGTGCTGCAGAATAGTTGATCATCCGCAATCTGCCGATCGGATCCCTGCCGATCAGCTAATTTCCTAATGCCGCTGTTGCTAGGGTCAATGGAGAAAGCAGAAAACACTGCCCATAGCGCAGTGGCCCAGGTTGGTACTGCAGCACAGCTCACATTGAGTTCAACGGGAACTGTGTCCATAGTACCAACCCAGGCCACTGCGCTATAGTCAGCACTTTCAGCTTCCTCTGTTGACCATAGCGACAGTGACACAGGGATCTGATTGGTGGTTCCCCGAATATCAAGAAAAAGTTCAAAATGTCCTGGAATACCCCTTTAAATGGTACCTTTTAAAAATGCAACTGTTACTGCAAAGAATAAACCCCTCATTTGGCTCTGTTGATGGATGGGGGGGGGGGGGGGGTAGCAGTATAGGCAGAGCCCAGTAACATTTCAGTTGCCAGTTGCAGCAGTATAGGCATAGCCCAGTATTAGTAACATTTCAGTAGTAACAGTATAGACAGACCCCAGTAACATTTCAGTTGCAGCAGTATAGGCAGAGCCCTGTCACATTTCAGTAGTAACAGTATAGACAGACCCCAGTAACATTTCAGTAGCAGCAGTATAGGCATAGCCCAGTATTACTACTGAAATGTTACTAATACTGCTAATACTGGGCTATGCCTATACTGCTGCAACTGAAATGTTACAGGGGTCTGTCTATACTGTTACTACTGAAATGTTACTAACAGTATAGACAGACCCCTGTAACATTTCAGTTGCAGCAGTATAGGCAGAGCCCAGTAACATTTCAGTAGTAACAGTATAGACAGACCCCAGTAATGGCAAAGACAGGAAGTGGTTAATAGCCAAGTAAATGTTGCGAATGTTCTCCTTGCTATTTTGTGATGGATGGTATACCCACAAACCATGCATATTGGCCTCCGTGTCTCCCAACATACGGACTGGTGGACTTCTATCGCTCTCTATTTCAGACTAACCTCAAGTTTCCAAATGCTGAGAATAATCACTTCATACTGAAAGCCAATCCGGCGGCTCAGCAGAGGAAAGGCCCGAGGCGTCTTGGAGAAAACGCTTGCTTTACTTTTTGGCCTACGAACAAAGTTGCCAGAGAGTCCTGCATCTGACTCCTCTCCGTCTACAACTGCCTTGTGCCCGTCGGGCCGTCACCACATCCAATGTCCGCATGGACTCGCCTTCCTGCCGCCGGACCTCGAAGCAAGAATCCTAGTGGACTGGAAATCAGAAACACTTTGGGGGAAAACACTTGCAGAATGGAGCCAAGTGGCTGAAGGGCATGAAAGGGATATCTTGTAACTGTATTGCCTGATTCCAGCATGCCGCTTCCCCCAACCCCCCCCCCCCCCCCCCCCGCAGCTCATGGGGAGCCATTATTTCAATAGAAGCCCATAAATTTCAATGCGTGTCACATACACTTGGCTCTTCAGCCGTCGGCCTCCGGGGAGCCGGATGGACATTCCACTGTGGGCAAATAAAGGTCACTTTTTGTACCATAACATGCTGCAGGTTTACAGCGCGCTTTGTGAATCCGTCCTTCAGTTTTCAGTATCTCTGCTAGCTGTCCTTGTAGGAGGTGTCCGAGGCAGACCCTCCGCACCTGTTCACCAAGTAGAGAATTAGGAGGGGAGGTCACAATCCTCATCGAGTCACCAGCATACTTCATAACAATCTCTGCTATCAAAGAACGTCATTCGCACGGGCGGAAGAGCATTTACGTAGGCATTTGCGCAGCGTTTTTTCATGCTTGTGTTTATGTGCATTTTTGCCTATTTTTTTTGTGCGCACATGCGCTGCGCATTTACACAAGCCAGAAAAACGCAAGCATGCTCCCCCTGATGTCGATGAACTATTAAAGGTAATGTGCGCTATTTTCATGCATTTAGTATTTTTCACGTAAACGAAATGCACGCACAAAATACGGAAAAGTGAACAAACCCATTGAAATTAATGGATTGTATTCTCTGCATATTATTTGCGCAAAATTGGTGCGTATAATTTGCGGTCAGGTACGCCCGTGGGACCGTGGCCTGAAGGGTCTGAAACTTGAACCGCATTCATGTAAAATAAATCTCTGAAAGTAGATGGAATATAATGGAGACGGCCGGAACTGATGACATCACTAAAGACGCCCGGGACTGATGACATCACTTGGGGATTCCTGCATGTAAACACTGGAATAAACCTGGGGAGATGGGACGATGGGTGATAATAAAGGGTTAAAGACAAATAACTGGCTGTTAGGAATAAAGGTGGTGGGCTGCTGCAGCTGATCCACCTTCCACTGCTGTCAATATGTCAAGTAGGCGGTCCCCACTGCTGACTGGTAATGGGTGACCTTGGACTTAATTGAGAGTCCAGGGTTGCCCATTGAGACCGCCCACTTGACAACTTGCCAGTGCCATGAGTTAGATCTAACAGGACTAGAGATGAGCGAGCACCAAAATGCTCGGGTGCTCGTTGCTCGAGTCGAACTTTCCGCGATGCTTGAGAGTTCGTTTCGAGTAGCGAACCCCATTGAAGTCAATGGGCGACTCGAGCATTTTTGTATATGACCATTTGTGCAAATCTTCAAAACCTACGAAAGTGATTGAAACGTCACAGATACGGATAGGGCAGGCGAGGGGCTACATGTTGGGCTGCATCTCAGGTTCACAGGTCCCACTATTAAGCCACAATACCGGCAAGAGTGCCCCCCCCCCCCAACAACTTTTACTTCTGAAAAGCCCTCATTAGCAATGCATACCTTAGCTAAGCACCACACTACCTCCAACAAAGCACAATCACTGCCTGCATGACACTCCGCTGCCACTTCTCCTGGGTTACATGCTGCCCAACCGCCCCCCCTCCCCCCCACAGCGCACACCAAAGTGTCCCTGCGCAGCCTTCAGCTGCCCTCATGCCACACGCTGGCCTCATAGCCACACCACCCTCATGTCTATTTATAAGTGCGTCTGCCATGAGGAGGAACCGAGGCACACACTGCAGAGGGTTGGCATGGCTAGGCAGCGACCCTCTTTAAAAGGGGCGGGGCGATAGCCCACAATGCTGTACAGAAGCAATGAGAACTCCAATCCTGTGCCACCTCCGTCAGGAGCTGCAAACGTGGGCATAGCAATGGGAAACCTATGTGCCACACACTATTCATTCTTTCTAGGTGTCGCATAGCTCAATCCACACTGCAAGGGAAAGCCGTCAGCGCTCTGCCCCCTACCCAAGTCAGTCAGTGTCTTTGTGCCAGACAGGTCAAACACCGCGATGCACCAACAGCATAGGGGGGTCCTAGGAAACCCAAGAAATGAACAATTAATAAATCTGAGCGGCCAAACATGGCAGACTTGCACCGCGCCCACGAGATAGGCCTCGGCCCACAGCTTCAGCAATCCTAGGCAGGAAGCGGACTTCGATGCTAGTTCATCTGCGACGGGCTCATTAAATCACTTAGCTTTTCTTTCACCGCTCCAATGACTGGATTAGCAGGAAAAAGCTCCACAGGCCCAACCTGGCGTACTTGCACGTCCCCCGGGACATAGGCCTCATCCCACACCCTCAGCAAACGCGGGCATGAAGCGGACTTTGATGCTAGTTCATCTGTGACGGACTCAGTAAATCTGTTACCTTTCCTTTCACCGCTCCAATGACTGGATTAGCCAGGAAAAAGTTCCACAGGCCCAACCTGGCGCCGTTGCAGTTCCCCCGGGACATAGGCCTCGGCCAACAGCTTCAGCAATCCTAGGCAGGAAGCGGACTTTCACTGCACCCAGGACATAGGCCTCTGCACAAACCCTCAGCAATCGCGGGCCTACAGCGGACTCCTATGCTAGCGTAGCTGTACACGTCTTATTAGCGCTGTATTGCTCCTCTTGTTTGTCCCAATGCAGTGCCCCGGATAGTAGAGCTAACGTCAGATTAAATACAGGTGGGCTTCGGCCCACACTGCATGCCCCAGTCAGACCGGGGTTTTTTTCATTAATAGTCACAGGCAGGTACAACTCCGCTTAGGGAAGTCTGTGTGCACCCACAGCATGGGTGGGTCCCAGGAAGCCACCGACGGTACATAAATATAGCCCATTGCAGTGCCCCAGATAGCTGAGGTAACGTGAGATAAAGTACAGGTTGGCTTCGACCCACACTTAATGCCCGAGTCAGTCTGGGTTTTTTTGAGGGGCCAGATACGTAGAACACCGTGATGGGAAAACTTAGTGCACCCATACTATGCACAGACCCCTGTAATATTCCTGTAGCAAAGGTATAAGCTGACCCACTAACAGTTATGTTGCAGAAGTCTAGGGAGACCCCAGTAACATTTCTGTAGTTACAGTATAGACAGACCCCAGTAACATTTCTGTAGCAGCAGTATAGGCAGAGCCCAGTATTAGTAACATTTAAGTAGTAACAATATGGACAGACCCCAGTAACATTTCAGTTGCAGCAGTATAGGCAGAGCCCAGTAACATTTCAGTTGCAGCAGTATAGGCAGAGCCCAGTAACATTTCAGTAGTAACAGTATAGACAGACCCCAGTAACATTTCCGTAACAGCAGTATAGGCATAGCCCAGTATTAGTAACATTTCATTAGTAACAGTATAGACAGACCCCTATAACATTTCAGTTGCAGCAGTATAGGCAGAGCCCAGTAACATTTCAGAAGTAACAGTATAGACAGACCCCAGTAACATTTCAGTTGCAGCAGTATAGGCATAGCCCAGTATTAGTAACATTTCAGTAGTAACAGTATAGACAGACCCCTGTAATATTTCAGTTGCAGCAGTATAGGCATAGCCCACTAACATTTCAGTAGTAACAGTATAGACAGACACCAGTAACATTTCCATAGCAGCAGTATAGGCATAGCCCAGTATTAGTAAAATTTCAGTAGTAACAGTATAGGCAGACCCCTATAACATTTTAGTTGCAGCAGTATAGGCAGAGCCCAGTAACATTTCAGTAGTAACAGTATAGGCAGAGCCCAGTAACATTTCAGTTGCAGCAGTATAGGAAGAGCCCAGTATTAGTAACATTTCAGTAGTAACAGTATAGACAGACCCCTGTAACATTTCAGTTGCAGCAGTATAGGCAGAGCCCAGTAACATTTCAGTAGTAACAGTAAGACAGACCCCAGTAACATTTCAGTTGCAGCAGTATAGGAAGAGCCCAGTATTAGTAACATTTCAGTAGTAACAGTATAGACAGACCCCTGTAACATTTCAGTTGCAGCAGTATAGGCAGAGCCCAGTAACATTTCAGTAGTAACAGTATAGGCAGAGCCCAGTAACATTTCCGTAGCAGCAGTATAGGCATAGCCTAGTATTAGTAACATTTCAGTAGTAACAGTATAGGCAGACCCCTATAACATTACAGTTGCAGCAGTATAGGCAGAGCCCAGTAACATTTCAGTAGTAACAATATAGACAGACCCCAGTAACATTTCAGTAGCAGCAGTATAGGCATAGCCCAGTATTAGTAACATTTCAGTTGTAACAGTATAGACAGACCCCAGTAACATTTCAGTAGCAGCAGTAAAGGAAGAGCCCAGTATTAGTAACATTTCAGTAGTAACAGTATAGACAGACCCCTGTAACATTTCAGTTGCAGCAGTATAGGCAGAGCCCAGTAACATTTCAGTAGTAACAGTATAGACAGACCCCAGAAACATTTATGTAGCAGCAGTATTGGCAGACCCCTGTAATGTTAATGCAGTTACGCTCCTCTCCTTTGGCCCAAACAAGTTTCTCCGATAACTGTGGTAACACAAGAGAAAATACATGATGCGCATTGCTGATCACCTGACCCCAAGCAGGAGGAGGAGGTGGAATTACAAGGCCAAGACACCATGACCAGGACCTGCTATAGTCTGTGTGGGAAGCACGTTAGCGGGCCCCGGGTCAGGCTCGGTTCCTCGCCTCCACCTTGAATTTTGCCTCCATGGGCAAAATCAAACCTTCAGATGGGAATAAGAGCCAATGGACAAAAGTAAAGCCACAGAACAAAAGTGGAAGCGACAACAGCTATGTGGAAAAGCTAGTATTTTCTGAGACAAGAGGGGAATTTGATAGCAATGAAAAGGATATTCAAGGTACTAAAAGTCGGCACTCCTCCTCATCTCAAGCTGAAATATGGAAAGGCTTCATTCATATGGTTTCTGTTCACCATTTCAAAGTGTTAGCAATGCGAGTTTCTGGCTATACCACTCCTCTTTGTCAGGAATTACCAAAGATGATCACAAGTAAAGGCCTCATCAATTATTATTATCAGTACCAACAAGATGGAAGCCGCTATTGCTCTACCGGTCGGCAGAATGCTTCAGCTAGGAAGAATCGATTATGACCCCGGTTGTATTTAGTTGGTTTTCGGACCTGTGGCCAGGATTAAGAGGGACGGGGGGAGTGGGGGGGGGGGGCATTCCTATTGTGCCGGTTTAAGTGAAATTCTTGGACCGGCGCAAGACGGATCACAGCAAAAGCATTTGCCAATAATGTTTTCATTGTTGGAGGAGGAAGAGGGAGGAGGAAGAGGGGGAGGGTTTAGAGGAGGTGGCATTACAAGGCCAAGACACCATGACCAGGACCCGCTATGGTCTGTCGTCTAGGGAGACCCCAGTAACATTTCTGTAGTTACAGTATATCCAGACCCCAGTAGCATTTCCGTAGCAGCATAGGCAGAGCCCAGTAACATTTCAGTAGCAGCAGTATAGGCAGAGCCCAGTATTAGTAACATTTCTGTAGTTACAGTATATCCAGACCCCAGTAGCATTTCCGTAGCAGCATAGGCAGAGCCCAGTAACATTTCAGTAGCAGCAGTATAGGCAGAGCCCAGTATTAGTAACATTTCTGTAGTTACAGTATATCCAGACCCCAGTAGCATTTCCGTAGCAGCATAGGCAGAGCCCAGTAACGTTTCAGTAGCAGCAGTATAGGCAGAGCCCAGTATTAGTAACATTTCAGTAGTAACAGTATAGACAGACCACAGTCACATTTCAGTAGCAGCAGTATAGGCAGAGCCCAGTATTAGTAACATTTCAGTAGTAACAGTATAGACAGACCACAGTCACATTTCTGTTGCAGAAGTATAGGCAGATCCCTGTAGCATTACTGTGGCAGAAGTATAGGCAGGCAGACCCGAGTTACATTTCTGTAGCAAGAGTGTAGGCCAACCCCTGACACATTGGTGTACCATGAGTGCAGGCGATGGCCATAAAAATTACTTGGATTACAGTGTAGGCGAGGGCCCACAAAATTAGTGTACCAACAGTACAAATGTACCCCAGAAAAATTGCTCAACCGAGAGGGCGGGTGAAACCTATTAATCTTTTAGCTTACTGTGGCTTATTTTGTAACAGAACCTGGAGGCAGCCCTGTTAAAAAAATTGGTTCATGTTGAAGTTTCAATGCTTTAGTTAGAAACGTAGAAATATTGTTTGAAAAAAGTTATATGAGCCTTTTGGGCTGCAGAACAATTGGCAGTTCAGCGTGATGCCATGATGTTTCAGGAGGAGGAGCAGGAGGAGGAGGACTAATATCATACACAGATTGACAAAGGTAAATGTCCCTTTTTTTACGGTGATAGAGAACAATGCTTCCATCCGCGGATGCAGCGAAAATAATCTTTAGGTATCGCTGCTCTCCGCTGGTGGAGAAGAGAAGTCTAGGAACATCCAGGCTTTGTTCATCTTTATGAGTGTAAGCCTGTCGGCACTGGCAGTTGAAAGGCGGGTACGCTTATCCGTGATGATTCCCCCAGCTGCACTAAACACCCTCTCTGACAAGACGCTAACGGCAGGGCAGACCAGCACCTCCTGGGCATACAGCGCAAGTTTGTGGCACGTGTCCAGCTTTGACACCCAATAGCTGTATGGAGCAGAGGCATCATGGAGGACAGTGGTACGATCGGCTACATACTCCCTCACCATCTTTTTACAGTGCTCCCTCCGACTCAGCCTGGACTGGGGAGCGGTGACACAGTCTTGCTGGGGAGTCATAAAGCTGGCAAAGGCCTTGGAGAGTGTTCCCCTGCCTGCGCTGAGCATGCTGCCTGATCTCGGTGCCTCCCCTGCTACCTAGCCCTCGGAACTGCGCCTTCGGCCACTAGCGCTGCCGGATGGGAATGTTACCATCAGTTTGTCCACCAGGGTCCTGTGGTATTGCATCACTCTCGAACCCCTTTCCTCTTCGGGAATGAGAGTGGAAAGGTTCTCCTTATACCGTGGGTCGAGCAGTGTGTACACCCAGTAATCCGTAGTGGCCAGAATGCGTGTAACGCGAGGGTCACGAGAAAGGCATCCTAACATGAAGTCAGCCATGTGTGCCAGGGTACCTGTACGCAACACATGGCTGTCCTCACTAGGAAGATCACTTTCAGGATCCTCCTCTCCTTCCACCTCTTTAGCCCCCAGCTTCCTACCGTGGCGCGGGTGCCGGGTAGGGGGACGGAGCTGTGCAGGATGGAGGTGCGCCAGAGCTCAGAATCCAAGATGGCAGCCGCGACCTGTGCTGGTGCCGCCACCTCTGCGAAGTGCTAGCTGCATTCTGCAGGAAAAGCAAAGAGACGGTCCTTCTGCTTCTAAACGTCGTCACGGGTTCCATAAAACCACATGCGGCCGGACTCGACCTGCGGGCCTTGGACACATGTTAAGGCTGCCTCACACGAGCGTATATGCACAGCTATTTACCCGCGTAAATCCGCCAGCCATCAGAAGGAACGTATTGGATTTAATGCATCCATTCAGCAGGCCCGGTGTACTTCGGCTGGGTTTTCACGGCCGGCTGTTATACGCTGCCCATCTGATGCATCAGTTCAGATGGGCATATTCCCGATGCATAAAAACGTCTGGCCAGCAAAGATAGCGCATATGGTGCGCATTTCGGCTGGGTGTTTTTATGCCAGCTGGAAAATATCGTTCAGGAACTGTCTTCCGGCCGGAATATGGCGGCAGCTCCCATAGACTCCTATGGGAGCTGCCAGAGAAGAAAGGTGGGAGAGAGATTAGCAGCATGTCTGCTTACCTCCCAATCCCTTCTCCTCTCTGCCCTGTGCCGGCTGTCTGCAATGGGAGGGGGCAGGAGCTAGTATGCCAAGATCCCACCCCCTCTTATTGTTGGCAGCCAACAAGGAGCGGAGAGAGGGCAGGAGTTTAGCACACTAGCTACCACCCTCTCCCCTTGCTGACAGCTGGCGAGGGGAGGGGGGGGGGCAGTTTAGCAGAGCTGAACTGTCTCCCCCCACCCAACGGTATTCTGGTCGCAGAATATAATCGCTGCACTCGGTCGTCTGAATGGGTGTTAACACAGGAGTTGCAGCCATGACTTGGCCACAGCTGCCTCTCGTTCACGCGATTTTCGGCCGTGCTGTGGCCATGACGCGGCTAACGACAATCTTAACGCCCGTGTGAATGAGACCTGAAAGTGTAAGAAAGTCCCAACAAAGTGGGTGCTGATTAGATACTACGGAGCTCACCTTTCCAGGATGCTACCAGTAACTGTGTGTTCAGTACTCAGAACCCCCCGGGACTCACAGTGTAACAAGCGGACTGCAGCAAGATACAAAGCACACATCCAAAACTAGAAGTCAATGGTGGGAAGCAGAAATAACAGCGATCCCACACACCAGCTGTCCCTACATCTCTCCCTGACACCAGTAGCCCTCCGGTATCTCTACAAGTGCCCCTGGGAACAGGAGGGGTACCAGCACCAAGACAAGTGCCCCTGGGAACAGGAGGGGTACCAGCACCAAGACAAGTGCCCCTGGGAACAGGAGGGGTACCAGCACCAAGACAAGTGCCCCTGGGAACAGGAGGGGTACCAGCACCAAGACAAGTGCCCCTGGGAACAGGAGGGGTACCAGCACCAAGACAAGTGCCCCTGGGAACAGGAGGGGTACCAGCACCAAGACAAGTGCCCCTGGGAACAGGAGGGGTACCAGCACCAAGACAAGTGCCACTGGGAACAGGAGGGGTACCAGCACCAAGACAAGTGCCCCTGGGAACAGGAGGGATACCAGCACCAAGACAAGTGCCCCTGAGAACAGGAGGGGCACTAGCAGCAAGACAAGTGCCCCTGAGAACAGGGGGGAGGTACCAGCACCGAGACAAGTGCCCCTCGGAACAGGAGGGGTACCAGCACCAAGACAAGTGCCCCTGGGAACAGGAGGGGTACCAGCACCAAGACAAGTGCCACTGAGAACAGGAGGGGTACTAGCACCAACACAAGTGCCCCTGAGAACAGGATTGTCACCAGCACTGAGACAAGAGCCCCTGAGAACATGGGGGGGGGGGGGGGTACCAGCACCAAGACAAGTGCCCCTGGGAACAGGAGGTGTACCAGCACCAAGACAAGTGCCCCTGGGAACAGGAGGGGTACCAGCGCCAAGGCAAGTGCCCCTGGGAACAGGGGAGGCACCAGCACCAAGACAAGTGCCCCTGGGAACAGGGGAGGGGGGGGACCAGCACCAAGACAAGTGCCCCTGAGGACAGGAGGGGTACCAGCACCAAGACAAGTGCCACTGGGAACAGGGGAGGGGGGGCACCAGCATCAAGACAAGTGCCCCTGGGAACAGGGGAGGGGGGGGACCAGCACCAAGACAAGTGCCCCTGAGGACAGGAGGGGTACCAGCACCAAGACAAGTGCCACTGGGAACAGGAGGGGTACCAGCACCAAGACAAGTGCCCCTAGGAACAGGGGGGGGGGGCACCAGCACCAAGACAAGTGCCCCTGGGAACAGGGGAGGGGGGGGGGCACCAGCACCAAGACAAGTGCCCCTGAGAACAGGAGGGGTACCAGCACCAAGTCAAGTGCCCCTGGGAACAGGAGGGTAACCAGCACCAAGACAAGTGCCCCTGGGAACAGAGGGGGCACCATCACCAAGACAAGTGCCCCTGAGAACAGGAGGGTAACCAGCACCAAGACAAGTGCCCCTGGGAACAAGAGGGGTACCAGCACCAAGACAAGTGCCCCTAGGAACGGGGGGGGGGAGGGCACCAGCACCAAGACAAGTGCCCCTGAGAACAGGAGGGGTAACAGCACCAAGACAAGTGCCCCTGCGTACAAGAGGTGTACCAGCACCAAGACAAGTGCCCCTGGGAACAGGGGGGGCACCAGCACCAAGACAAGTGCCCCTGAGAATAGGAGGGGTACCAACACCAAGACAATTGCCCCTGGGAGCAGGAGGGGTACCAGCGCTAAGGCAAGTGCCCCTGAGTACAGGAGGGGTACCAGCACCAAGACAAGAAGACAACCACTTGATCTTATGGCAACCACTATGTGACTAGATGTCCTCATGCAACCCTCGCTAGTGACCTACAACTCCCAAAAGCCATCAAATACTTGTCTCACACATCTCAGCACACTCAGGGGCATCAGCACCAAGACAAGTGCCCCTGAGAACAGGAGGGTACCAGCACCAAGACAAGTGGCCCTGAGAACAGGAGGGGTACCAACACCAAGACAAGTGCCCATGGGAACAGGAGGGGTACCAGTACCAAGACAAGTGCCCATGGGAACAGAGGGGGCACCAGCACCAAGACAAGTGCCCCTGAGAACAGGAGGGTACCAGCACCAAGACAAGTGCCCCTGAGAACAGGAGGGGTAACAACACCAAGACAAGTGGCCCTGAGAACAGGAGGGGTACCAGCACCAAGACAAGTGCCCATGGGAACAGGAGGGGTAACAGCACCAAGACAAGTGCCCCTGGGAACAGGGGGGGGGGCACCAGCACCAAGACAAGTGCCCCTGGGAACGGGGGGGGGGGGGCATCAGCACCAAGACAAGTGCCCCAGGGAACAGGAGGGGTACCAGCGCTAAGGCAAGTGCCCCTAAGTACAGGAGGGGTACCAGCACCAAGACAAGAAGACAACCACTTGATCTTATGGCAACCACTATGTGACTAGATGTCCTCATGGAACCCTCGCTAGTGACCTACAACTCCCAAAAGCCATCAAATACTTGTCTCACACATCTCAGCACACTCAGGGGCATCAGCACCAAGACAAGTGCCACTGAGAACAGGAGGGTACCAGCACCAAGACAAGTGGCCCTGAGAACAGGAGGGGTACCAACACCAAGACAAGTGCCCATGGGAACAGGAGGGGTACCAGTACAAAGACAAGTGCCCATGGGAACAGAGGGGGCACCAGCACCAAGACAAATGCCCCTGAGAACAGGAGGGTACCAGCACCAAGACAAGTGCCCCTGAGAACAGGAGGGGTACCAACACCAAGACAAGTGGCCCTGAGAACAGGAGGGGTACCAGCACCAAGACAAGTGCCCATGGGAACAGGAGGGGTACCAGTACCAAGACAAGTGCCCATGGGAACAGAGGGGGCACCAGCACCAAGACAAGAGCCCCTGGGAACAGGGCGGGGGGGAACCAGCACCAATACAAGTGCCCCTGAGAACAGGAGGGATACCAGCACCAAGACTAGTGCCCCTGGGCACAGGAGGGGTACCAGCACCAAGACAAGTGCCCCGGGGAACAGGAGGGGTACCAGCACCAAGACAAGTGCCCCGGGGAACAGGAGGAGTACCAGCACCAAGACAAGTGCCCCTGAAATCAGGAGGGGTACCAGCACCAAGACAAGTGCCTCTGAGAACAGGAGGGGTACCAGCACCAAGACAAGTGCCCCTGGGAACAGGGGGGGGGGCACCAGCACCAAGATAAGTGCCCCTGGGAACAGGGGGGGGGGGGGCACCAGCACCAAGACAAGTGCTCCTGAGAACAGGAGGGGCACCAGCACCAAGACAAGTGCCCCTGGGAACAGGAGGGGTACCAGCACCACGACCAGTGCCACTGAGAACAGGAGGGGTACTAGCACCAAGACAAGTGCCCCTGAGAACAGGAGGGGTACCAGCACCAAGACAAGTGCCCCTGAGAACAGGAGGGGTACCAGCACCAAGACAAGTGCCCCTGAGAACAGGATTGGCACTAGCACAAAGACAAGTGCCCCTGAGAACAGGAGGGGTACCAGCACCAAGACAAGTGCCCCTGAGAACAGGGGGGGGGGGTACCAGCACCAAGATAAGTGCCGCTGAGAACAGGAGGGGTACCAGCACCAAGATAAGTGCCCCTGGGTACAGGAGGTGTACCAGCACCAAGACAAATGCCCCTGGGAACAGGAGGGGTACCAGCACCAAGGCATGTGCCCCTGAGAACAGGAGGGGTACCAGCACCAAGACGAGAAGACAACCACTTGATCTTACGGCAACCACTATGTGACTAGATGTCCTCATGGAACCCTCGCTAGTGACCTACAACTCCCAAAAGCCATCAAATACTTGTCTCACACATCTCAGCACACTGTTACATTGTGTCAGTCATCCCCAACACCCCGATCACCGGCAGAGTCACGTCATGGTAGAATTTACTGCAAAGAACGGTGTCAGTCGGCGGTCAGGGCTGGTGCGTCTTGTAGGGTGGCACAAAGAGTTTCCAGGCCGGTCTAAGCTGTAGGCAGTCCTTTATAAGTAAGTCTGTAAGTAATTCTTCTTTCATCACCTTCTACTTGGGGGTAGATTACTCCTTGTCTTACTTACCTCTAATGATCTACCCAGAACACAAGCACCAACTCCACCTGCGAATCATTTACCTGAAGTTCATCTACAATCATCTTATGAAATGTTAGTATCTCTGACCTCCACATCATCCGATGGGAGTCGGAATCCCTGTGTGGGGACAATGACTTGTTCTCCGAAGCTAGAAAATAGCAGGGCGGTCCGAAAAACACAGCAAGATGACTCCCCGACATACGCCCTATTAGTGCCCCTTTACGGCATAGTGATGCCATAAAGAGGGGTTCACCACCTAACCCTCCTTTCAGGTTGTGTTTACACAGGCTGGAAATGCTGCACTTCCACATCACCTGACCAGCGGCACTGCGCTGACGGGTAGCGGGTGGAGTGTGCCAACCCCCGAATACTCTGAAGATGAGCACTGTATCTTCCCATGTAAACGTACCCTTCGGCCGGCTTCACACTGGCGATAGTGCGAGTGAGGGAAAATGCAAGATAATGAAACCATGAATGGATGAGCGCTGTCTGTGATTGGTCACAGGGCTCATCCAATCAGAGGCAGTGCTTTCTGGAGGCGTGGATTTTTCAATCCCCAACCTCCAGAAGACAACTGCCGGGGATGGAGAGAAGAGCCGGACATCTCGTCTAGGTAGGCTAGGGCTTATATTTCATAAATCACCGCTGCGGGGGTGGCCTGCAACCCACTGCTATCAATGGGGCGACAGCAGCACCGGCCCCGTTAAAAGCAATGGGATAGCATCGTGGACCTCTGTCACAGTTGTTACAGAGGAATCCTTCATCCCTGTGGTCCCCACTGGGAATTAAGGAATCCCCTGCCACAGCTGTGTGAGGGGAGCGCCATGTACCCCCTATGTTTCCAATGGGCGATAGCGCTGATTTTTCTTAGCGCTGCGAGGGTTGAGTGAGAATGAAAATCATTGGTTTCATTATCTTGTATTTTCACTCAGCCTGCGGTCAGTGTGAAGCCGGCCGAAGCCTCCAGAGCTGCCAAGAAAGATGCTTTTTAGTTCAAAAGATCTTTATTCACATTTTAAACATTACAAACACGCCACGTGAGCGCGTATGCTACACTGGCACAGTCATGAGCTCTGGGGACCCAATCAGAACCTGTCCAGGCATTACAAGATACAACGAAAAACAAGGGAACATCCAGTAAACAGTGAGACAAAGACACAACTAGACAAGAAGACAACAGGAGAGGGGGGACTGCAGGAGACAAGCGGAGAACAGGTGGGGGGGACTGCAGGAGACAAGCGGAGAACAGGGGGGGGGGGGACTGCAGGAGACAAGCAGAGAACAGGGGGGGGGACTGCAGGAGACAAGCGGAGAACAGGGGGGGGGGGGACTGCAGGAGACAAGCGGAGAACAGGTGGGGGGGACTGCAGGAGACAAGCGGAGAACAGGGGGGGGGGGGACTGCAGGAGACAAGCAGAGAACAGGGGGGGGGACTGCAGGAGACAAGCGGAGAACAGGGGGGGGGGGGACTGCAGGAGACAAGCGGAGAACAGGTGGGGGGGACTGCAGGAGACAAGCGGAGAACAGGGGGGGGACTGCAGGAGACAAGCAGAGAACAGGGGGGGGGACTGCAGGAGACAAGCAGAGAACAGGAGAGGGGGGACTGCAGGAGACAAGCGGAGAACAGGGGGGGGGACTGCAGGAGACAAGCGGAGAACAGGTGGGGGGACTGCAGGAGACAAGCGGAGAACAGGTGGGGGGGACTGCAGGAGACAAGCGGAGAACAGGTGGGGGGGACTGCAGGAGACAAGTGGAGAACAGGGGGGGGACTGCAGGAGACAAGCGGAGAACAGGGGGGGGGACTGCAGGAGACAAGCGGAGAACAGGAGAGGGGGGACTGCAGGAGACAAGTAGAGAACAGGTGAGGGGGGACTGCAGGAGACAAGCGGAGAACAGGTGGGGGGACTGCAGGAGACAAGCGGACAACAGGTGGGGGGGGACTGCAGGAGACAAGCGGACAACAGGGGGGGTGCTGCAGGAGACAAGCGGAGAACAGGTGGGGGGACTGCAGGAGACAAGCGGAGAACAGGTGGGGGGGACTGCAGGAGACAAGCGGAGAACAGGTGGGGGGGACTGCAGGAGACAAGCGGAGAACAGGTGGGGGGGACTGCAGGAGACAAGCGGAGAACAGGTGGGGGGGACTGCAGGAGACAAGCGGAGAACAGGTGGGGGGACTGCAGGAGACAAGCGGAGAACAGGTGGGGGGACTGCAGGAGACAAGCGGAGAACAGGTGGGGGGGACTGCAGGAGACAAGCGGAGAACAGGTGGGGGGGACTGCAGGAGACAAGCGGACAACAGGTGGGGGGGGACTGCAGGAGACAAGCGGACAACAGGTGGGGGGGACTGCAGGAGACAAGCGGAGAACAGGTGGGGGGGACTGCAGGAGACAAGCGGAGAACAGGTGGGGGGACTGCAGGAGACAAGCGGAGAACAGGTGGGGGGACTGCAGGAGACAAGCGGACAACAGGTGGGGAGGGGCTGCAGGAGACAAGCGGACAACGGGTGGGGAGGGGCTGCAGGAGACAAGCGGAGAACAGGTGGGCGGGGACTGCAGGAGACAAGCGGACAATAAGTTGTGACATGGAGGCGCCTCACATGGCGGGGTTCACGGCTGGTTATGGCGCTCGCCCCTGTAACGTCGGCCTTGGGGTGTGGTCACACGGGATGGTAATATGTGAGTTCCGTCTGATAGCGGCACGGACACATTAGTAACACTGATTGCTGTGGACCGATGCTGAGACATAGTTGCTGAATCTCCTACTTTTGGGCGATTCCTCCTAAAGTCACGCGGGATCCTTTAAAAGACACATTTGCGTGGCAGTGTGGTCACGTGACCCGCATGTAGACGCTCGCTGTGCGCCGCCGCCGGGCCTTCCTCTGTATGCGCACGGCCAGTACTGGGGCCCTTCCGCAGGGTTTTTGCGTACTTGTGCGATTCTCGAGGCGTTTTAGGCGTATTGCGTGCGTTTAACGCGCGGTGAATAGAATCGATGCAGTCCCACTTACACTTGTCAGAAAAATCGCAGCTGCCTTATTTTATCGCGTACCGTAAGCGCTAATGGCGTCTATGACGTAAGACGCAACGCCAACGGGAGAACCAGCACAGAACATCGAATGAGTTAAAATAAACAAAGGCAGGAAGATCATCATTGTTTGCAAAACACACGAATCCGCCATCGTACGCAGGGAGAATAGAAGAGACGCAGTTGGAACGCAGCGGTTTGCGTCCAGCCATCTGAATGAGCCTAAGCTGCGGAATACGCAGCAGGGTTTACATAGAGGAGCATCACATGACCGAAACCCGCGGCCGCCCTAATCACCCGGACACACGAGGAGCCGGCATGCAGGCCCAGCGGCGGCCAGGTGGCATAGTTGTTTTCAGCCGCAGTTCAGCAGCGCTGCTGATTCGAGCCACCTGATTGGCTCTTCGGCACCACGTGACTACACAGCGTGCACGCGCATTGCCTTCAGCAGCCGGGCACGACACAGTACAGTTAAGCAGCACGGGGTTAGGTTTAGGGTTGGGGTTAGGGTTACTTAAGCTTAAGCCTAACCCCAACCCTAAACCTAACCCCGTGCTGCTTAAGTGTAGTGTGTAGTGCACGGCTGCTGAAGGCAATCCGCGTGCACGCTGTGTAGTCACGTGGTGCCGAAGAGCCAATCAGGTGGCTCGAATCAGCAGCGCTGCTTAACCTAAGCAGTTAGTGTTAATATGCGGCCAGGCGGGGTGCCCGGAAATGACGCGCGCATCACGCGACCCCGGAAGTCGCGCCGGCCTAGAGTCGGGTTGGCACGCTAAGTGACGTCACAGCGCGAGCAGCGGCACGGGCGAAGCAGAGGAGTCCCGGGTGTGTGAGTGATGGGGAGCGGGCGGCGGGTCCATGTAACGCCCGCTGCTGTCAGCGGTGTCCGGGTCCATGTAACGCCCGCTGTGATAGATGCAGCAGAGCGGAGTTTGTCGTTGGTTCCTCTGTGATGACTTCTGTCTAGTAACGACAGGGGAGAGGAGGCGGGGGCGCTATGACAGGGAAGCGGGGGCGCGAGGGGAGGGGGGGCGCCACGACAGGGGAGCCGGAAGGAGATGAGGAGGGGGCGGAGGCGCTATGACGGGATCTGGGGAGGAGGGGCGGGGGCGCCACGACAGGGGATCTGGGGAGGAGGGGCGGGGGCGCCACGACAGGGGATCTGGGGAGGAGGGGCGGGGGGCGCCACGACAGGGGATCTGGGGAGGAGGGGCGGGGGCGCCACGACAGGGGATCCGGGGAGGAGGGGCGGGGGCGCCACGACGGGGGATCCGGGGAGGAGGGGCGGGGGCGCCACGACAGGGGAGCCGGGGAGGAGGGGCGGGGGCGCCACGACAGGGGAGCCGGGGAGGAGGGGCGGGGGCGCCACGACAGGGGAGCCGGGAGGAGGGGCGGGGGCGCCACGACAGGGGAGCCGGGGAGGAGGGGCGGGGGCGCCACGACAGGGAGCCGGGGAGGAGATGAGGGGGGGGGGCGGGGGGAGGAGATGAGGGGGGGGGGGCGCCACGACAGGGGAGGAGATGGGGGGGGGGGGGCGGGGGCGCCACGACAGGGGAGGAGATGGGGGGGGGGGGCGGGGCGCCACGACAGGGGAGGAGATGGGGGGGGGGGGCGGGGCGCCACGACAGGGGAGGAGATGAGGGGGGGGGGGCGGGGGCGCCACGACAGGGGAGGAGATGAGGGGGGGGCGGGGGCGCCACGACAGGGGAGGAGATGGGGGGGGGGCGCCACGACAGGGGAGGGGGGGGGGGCGGGGCGCCACGACAGGGGAGGAGATGGGGGGGGGGGCGGGGGCGCCACGACAGGGGGAGGGGGGGGGCGGGGGCGCCACGACAGGGGAGGAGATGGGGGGGGGGCGGGGGCGCCACGACAGGGGAGTCGGGGAGGAGATGAGGGGGGGGGCGGGGGCGCCACGACAGGGGAGCCGGGGAGGAGATGAGGGGGGGGGGCGGGGGCGCCACGACAGGGGAGCCGGGGAGGAGATGAGGGGGGGGGGCGGGGGCGCCACGACAGGGGAGCCGGGGAGGAGATGAGGGGGGGGGGCGGGGGCGCCACGACAGGGGAGCCGGGGAGGAGATGAGGGGGGGGGGCGGGGGCGCCACGACAGGGAGCCGGGGAGGAGATGAGGGGGGGGGGCGGGGGCGCCACGACAGGGGAGCCGGGGAGGAGATGAGGGGGGGGGGGGCGGGGGCGCCACGACAGGGGAGCCGGGGAGGAGATGAGGGGGGGGGCGGGGGCGCCACGACAGGGGAGCCGGGGAGGAGATGAGGGGGGGGGCGGGGGCGCCACGACAGGGGAGCCGGGGAGGAGATGAGGGGGGGGGCGGGGGCGCCACGACAGGGGAGCCGGGGAGGAGATGAGGGGGGGGGCGGGGGCGCCACGACAGGGGAGCCGGGGAGGAGATGAGGGGGGGGGCGGGGGCGCCACGACAGGGGAGCCGGGGAGGAGATGAGGGGGGGGGCGGGGGCGCCACGACAGGGGAGCCGGGGAGGAGATGAGGGGGGGGGGGCGGGGGCGCCACGACAGGGGAGCCGGGGAGGAGATGAGGGGGGGGGCGCCACGACAGGGGATCTGGGGAGGAGGGGCGGGGGCGCCACGACAGGGGATCTGGGGAGGAGGGGGGGGCGCCACGACAGGGGATCTGGGGAGGAGGGGCGGGGGCGCCACGACAGGGGATCTGGGGAGGAGGGGCGGGGGCGCCACGACAGGGGATCTGGGGAGGAGGGGCGGGGGCGCCACGACAGGGGAGCCGGAGAGGAGATGAGGGGGGGGGGCGCCACGACAGGGGAGCCGGGGAGGAGATGAGTGGGGGGGCGCCACGACAGGGGAGCCGGGGAGGAGAATGAGTGGGGGGGCGCCACGACAGGGGAGCCGGGGAGGAGATGAGTGGGGGGGCGCCACGACAGGGGAGCCGGGGGAGGAGATGAGTGGGGGGGCGCCACGACAGGGGAGCCGGGGAGGAGATGAGTGGGGGGGCGCCACGACAGGGGGAGCCGGGGAGGAGATGAGTGGGGGGGCGCCACGACAGGGGAGCCGGGGAGGAGATGAGTGGGGGGGCGCCACGACAGGGGAGCCGGGGAGGAGATGAGTGGGGGGCGGGGACGCTTTGACAGGGGAGTCGGGGAGGAAATGAGGGGGGGCGGGGGGCGCTATGACAGGGGAGTCGGGGAGGAGATATGGGGGGGGGGGCGGGGGCGCTACGACTGGGGAGCTGGAAGGAGATGAGGAGGGGGCGGAGGCGCTATGACAGGGGAGCCGGGGAGGAGATGAGGGGGGGCGGGGGCGCCAGACAGGGGAGCCGGGGAGGAGATGAAGGGGGGGGGGCGCCACGACAGGGGAGTCGGGGAGGAGATTGGGGGGGGGGCGGGGGCGCCACGACAGGGGAGCCGGGGAGGAGATGAGGGGGGGGGGGCGCCACGACAGGGGAGCTGGGGAGGAGATGAGGGGGGGGGGCGGGGGCGCCACAATAGGGGTGCCATTGAGGAGATGAGGGGGGGCTGGGCGTGGGCGTCACGACAGGGGAGCTGGGGAGGAGATGGGGGGGGTCGGGGGCGCCACAACAGGGAGCTGGGGAGGTGAGAAGATGATGAGTGGGGGGGCGCCACGACAGGGGAGCCGGGGAGGAGATGAGTGGGGGGGCGCCACGACAGGGGAGCCGGGGAGGAGATGAGTGGGGGGCGGGGACGCTTTGACAGGGGAGTCGGGGAGGAATGAGGGGGGGCGGGGGCGCTATGACAGGGGGAGTCGGGGAGGAGATATGGGGGGGGGGGCGGGGGCGCTACGACTGGGGAGCTGGAAGGAGATGAGGAGGGTTATGACAGGGGAGCCGGGGAGGAGATGAGGGGGGGTGGGGGCGCCAGACAGGGGAGCCGGGGAGGAGATGAAGGGGGGGGGCGCCACGACAGGGAGTCAGGGAGGAGATTGGGGGGGGGGCGGGGGCGCCACGACAGGGGAGCCGGGGAGGAGATGAGGGGGGGGGGCGCCACGACAGGGGAGCTGGGGAGGAGATGAGGGGGGGGGCGGGGGCGCCACAATAGGGGTGCCATTGAGGAGATGAGGGGGGGCTGGGCGTGGGCGTCACGACAGGGGAGCTGGGGAGGAGATGGGGGGGGTCGGGGGCGCCACAACAGGGGAGCTGGGGAGGTGAGAAGATGATGAGGGGGGGGGGCGGCGGGGGCGCCCCTACAGGGGAGCCGGGGAGGAGATGAGGGAGGCGCCACGACTGGGAGCTGGGGAGGGGAGAAGATGAGGGGGGGGGGCGGGGGGGCCACTACAGGGGAGTCGGGGAGGGGAGGAGATGAGGGGGGTGCCACGACAGGGGAGCCGGGGAGGAGATGAGTGGGGGGGCGCCACGACAGGGAGCCGGGGAGGAGATGAGTGGGGGGGGCGCCACGACAGGGGAGCGGGGAGGAGATGAGTGGGGGGGGCGCCACGACAGGGGAGCCGGGGAGGAGATGAGTGGGGGGGGCGCCACGACAGGGGAGCCGGGGAGGAGATGAGTGGGGGGGGCGCCACGACAGGGGAGCCGGGGAGGAGATGAGTGGGGGGGGCGCCACGACAGGGGAGCCGGGGAGGAGATGAGTGGGGGGGGCGCCACGACAGGGGAGCCGGGGAGGAGATGAGTGGGGGGGGCGCCACGACAGGGGAGCCGGGGAGGAGATGAGTGGGGGGGGCGCCACGACAGGGGAGCCGGGGAGGAGATGAGTGGGGGGGGCGCCACGACAGGGGAGCCGGGGAGGAGATGAGTGGGGGGGGGCGCCACGACAGGGGAGCCGGGGAGGAGATGAGTGGGGGGGGCGCCACGACAGGGGAGCCGGGGAGGAGATGAGTGGGGGGGGCGCCACGACAGGGGAGCCGGGGAGGAGATGAGTGGGGGGGGCGCCACGACAGGGGAGCCGGGGGAGGGAGCCGGGAGGAGATGAGTGGGGGGGCGCCACGACAGGGGAGCCGGGGAGGAGATGAGTGGGGGGGGCGCCACGACAGGGGAGCCGGGGAGGAGATGAGTGGGGGGGGCGCCACGACAGGGGAGCCGGGGAGGAGATGAGTGGGGGGGGCGCCACGACAGGGGAGCCGGGGAGGAGATGAGTGGGGGGGGCGCCACGACAGGGGAGCCGGGGAGGAGATGAGTGGGGGGGGCGCCACGACAGGGAGCCGGGGAGGAGATGAGTGGGGGGGGCGCCACGACAGGGGAGCCGGGGAGGAGATGAGTGGGGGGGGCGCCACGACAGGGAGCCGGGGAGGAGATGAGTGGGGGGGCGCCACGACAGGGGAGCCGGGAGGAGATGAGTGGGGGGGCGCCACGACAGGGGAGCCGGGGAGGAGATGAGTGGGGGGGCGCCACGACAGGGGAGCCGGGGAGGAGATGAGTGGGGGGCGGGGACGCTTTGACAGGGGAGTCGGGGAGGAAATGAGGGGGGGCGGGGGCGCTATGACAGGGGAGTCGGGGAGGAGATATGGGGGGGGGGGGGCGGGGGCGCTACGACTGGGGAGCTGGAAGGAGATGAGGAGGGGGCGGAGGCGCTATGACAGGGGAGCCGGGGAGGAGATGAGGGGGGGCGGGGGCGCCAGACAGGGGAGCCGGGGAGGAGATGAAGGGGGGGGGGCGCCACGACAGGGGAGTCGGGGAGGAGATTGGGGGGGGGGGGGCGGGGGCGCCACGACAGGGGAGCCGGGGAGGAGATGAGGGGGGGGGGGCGCCACGACAGGGGAGCTGGGGAGGAGATGAGGGGGGGGGGCGGGGGCGCCACAATAGGGGTGCCATTGAGGAGATGAGGGGGGGCTGGGTCGTGGGCGTCACGACAGGGGAGCTGGGGAGGAGATGGGGGGGGTCGGGGGCGCCACAACAGGGGAGCTGGGGAGGTGAGAAGATGATGAGTGGGGGGGCGCCACGACAGGGGAGCCGGGGAGGAGATGAGTGGGGGGGCGCCACGACAGGGGAGCCGGGGAGGAGATGAGTGGGGGGCGGGGACGCTTTGACAGGGGAGTCGGGGAGGAAATGAGGGGGGGCGGGGGCGCTATGACAGGGGAGTCGGGGAGGAGATATGGGGGGGGGGGGCGGGGGCGCTACGACTGGGGAGCTGGAAGGAGATGAGGAGGGGGCGGAGGCGCTATGACAGGGGAGCCGGGGAGGAGATGAGGGGGGGCGGGGGCGCCAGACAGGGGAGCCGGGGAGGAGATGAAGGGGGGGGGCGCCACGACAGGGGAGTCAGGGAGGAGATTGGGGGGGGGGCGGGGGCGCCACGACAGGGGAGCCGGGGAGGAGATGAGGGGGGGGGGGCGCCACGACAGGGGAGCTGGGGAGGAGATGAGGGGGGGGGCGGGGGCGCCACAATAGGGGTGCCATTGAGGAGATGAGGGGGGGCTGGGCGTGGCGTCACGATAGGGGAGCTGGGGAGGAGATGGGGGGGGTCGGGGGCGCCACAACAGGGGAGCTGGGGAGGTGAGAAGATGATGAGGGGGGGGGGCGGCGGGGGCGCCCCGACAGGGGAGCCGGGGAGGAGATGAGGGAGGCGCCACGACTGGGGAGCTGGGGAGGGGAGAAGATGAGGGGGGGGGCGGGGGTGCCACTACAGGGGAGTCGGGGAGGGGAGGAGATGAGGGGGGTGCCACGACGGGAGCTGGGGAGGAGGGGGCGGGGGCGCTATGGCAGGGGAGTCGGGAGGGGAGGAGAGGATATGAGGGCTAGGGGCGCTATGACAGGGGAGTCGGGGAGGAAATGAGGGGGGGCGGGGATGCTATGACAGGGGAGTCGGGGAGGAAATGAGGGGAAGCGGGGGCGCTATGACGGGAGTCCGGGAGGAAATGAGGGGGGGGCGGGGGCGCTATGACAGGGGAGTCGGGGAGGAAATGAGGGGGGGCGCTATGACAGGGGAGTCGGGGAGGAAATGAGGGGGGCGGGGACGCTATGACAGGGGAGTTGGGGAGGAAATGAGGGGGGGCGGGGGCGCTATGACAGGGGAGTCGGGGAGGAAATGAGGGGGGGTGGGGGCGCTACGACAGGGGAGTCGGGGAGGAGATATGGGGGGGGGGGCGAGGACGCTACGACAGGGGATCCGGAAGGAGATGAGGAGGGGGCGGAGGCGCTATGACAGGGGAGTCGGGAGGAGATGAGGGGGGGGGCGGGGGCGCTATGGCAGGGGAGCCGGGAGGGTAGGGGAGGAGATGAGTTGGGGCGTGGGCGCCACGACAGGGGAGCCGGGGAGGGGAGCAGATGAGGGTGGGGGCGCTACGACAGGGCGCCATCCTCAGGCCATTACAAAACAGTTTGACTCAAGGCGACGAGTGGCGCTATCCGGTCACATGATCCTTGCCAGTAAGGAAACCCAACCTATCTAATGCTAGTAAACATCAATAAAGGATTTGTTAGAGCCTCGTCAAATCATTTGCATATGCAGATTAGGTTGGTTTTTATTTTAGGAGCCGAAAAATAAACGAACCTCAAATAGAGAAATTAACCCCTTAATGCTCCACTATTACTTCATGGAGGTTTGGGCTTTCTATGGACTGAGATTGCTGCCTGCCTTTGACCGCTGCCTGCCCGCCCGCTACAGTCGCCGTCAGCACTCGCACTCCCTGCGCAGTTTAACTCGTTATTTGCTGCTGAACGGGGAGAACAGACACTTCAGGTCGGACTTGTGTTTCTTTATTCTCCTCCCACACAGGTGAGCGCAGTATCGGGCCAAGAAGCCCTCGCGCTTGTCAGCGTCTGTTCTACCGGCGGATGCAGAAACACCTGGCGTGACTTAAAGGGGTCCTGTCATAGAAGTAGATGTCAGTACCTACCTGTTCCTCCTCGTCAGTCTTCTCCCTGCCAATCGTCTGGCTCTTCCAGCCCCCCGGGGGTCACCTCCAGCCGTCCGGACCCTCTCCTTCCTTTCCGTGTACTCGGTCACTAGTGATGTAGCGTTCGCTGCCTAGCAGCCTACTTTAGCGCAGGGTCTCGCCGCCCATTGATCACATGGCGCCCGCCTGTATATCGCACGGCATGCAATGTGTTTGACTGTCCTGCTGCAAACAATGGGCGAGGCATTTCGAGGAACGAGAACAATTAGGGCATGCAGCGCGGTGCGGGGAAGCATCGCTCATGTGGTGTCTCGCAGCGCACATGTATGTAGCTGTATGGAGCTTTCATGGTGCAAAACCATGAAGGAAGAACAAGAACATAACTCCCCCCCCCCCGTAAACACAATCACGTTAGGTAATACAGGAGGTGCGTCTCCGTGCCTCCTCCATACTGAGCGCCCACATGCTCTCCTCTGGCTTCGCTGCCATCAGTCAGACGGTCGGATCCGCCTCTCTGCTTCCCGCTGCCAGCAGATATTTCGTCCTATAAGGCCAGGTTTATGGGTGTTGGCATAAAACGCACGCCCTACTCTGACGGGGACATTTACAGATGCAGCACAACGATACGCCACCTTCTGATCAAAAGGGGGCACTCACTGGCAACGATGCCCGCTCTAAAGACGAGGACCCGTCATCCAATGTCCGCATAATCTCCATCGATAATAAAGCAGCGTCCGGGGTACGAAACTCCAGCGGCAGCGCGATCCTCTCACAGCGCTCCTTACTATTGCCACAGCTCTACACGTTGCGAGCACAGTCAGTCTGTTTCAGTCGAAACGTTGCTGGTTTGTATGTAGAGCTGTGGCAATAGTAAGGAGCGCTGTGAGAGGACCGCGCCGCCGCTGGAGATTCGTACCCCGGACGCTGCTTTATTATCGATTGAGGTTATAGGGACATTTCACATGGGCGCCGGACACACCCGTGCCATGAGATAAAAGGCTATGTAGCCTAATCGGTTCCAGATGTCGCCCCCCCCCCCCCCCCCCAAGCTGATGTGAAGGAGCCATAAAAGGTCTCTGTAGTTAAAATCCATCATTCAGCCGGAGAGAGAGATAACAGGGACCGCACGCTGTGTTCTCCACGGGAGTCGGAGATTACATTGTATTTTGCGAGAACAATGGAGCTGTGTGAGGAACTCAGACCACATGCTGTGCTCTGCAAACCGCTCCCGGAGGCCCTTTAGCACGCAAATAGGGCTGATAAAAGTGTTAATGGACATCAGTGTCCTTTAACACTTTATGCAAAATGATTGCTAAAACTGTCAATCTTTCAATCGTCTAAAAGACTATTTTTGCGTGTAAATGGGCCTTTACCTTTGAAGACATTATCCCAGTCATTGAGGGCATCTCTAAGCTGATCAAACTTTGGTTTCTTAAAGTTTAGTGACTTTGTGTCCCCCTGACAAGACGCTCTATTAAGAAACAAGTGCAATTATATTATGCTGGTTTTTTTCCCCAGGTGTTCTGAGATCTGTTCATTAAAATCAGGTCCTCTACGTGTAAAACGAACACAGCCGCTCCTGCTCGCCTCTCCCTGCTGGTCCGCCGCCCCGCGACACGCTGCCTACAAGCTGCAGCAGCACAGAGGCAACAAAAACCTCACTGCTCCAAAACGTTCGCAGGGCTGTTGGTGAGCAGCATGCATTACTGATCAGTGCCTGGCGGCCTTGGAGGGGTGCGGGGGGCTTAGTCATGCTGCAGGCTCCCACCTAATGCTGTAGATCTAAGAAATACGGAGTGACCTGTGGGAACTTTGTGGCTCTTGCCGTACTGTAGCAGTGGCCCCTGAGGTTGGGGCCCGGAGACTGACGTGTTGTATGTATTAGAGAGCAGCCTGTAATTGTAGGATCCCTTCCGCTACTCCTGTTTAATAACCGCCATGCCTCTTGCTTACAGCTAAGGGATGCCCAAAAAGTTCCAGGGTGAAAACACCAAGTCTGCTGCTGCCCGTGCCAGGAAGGCTGAGGCAAAGGCTGTAGCTGATGCCAAGCGACAGCAGGCCCTGGAAGATGCGTACTGGCAGGACGACGACAAGCATGTCCAGCGTAAAGAACATAGGAAGGTGAGTGGTAATGAGCAAAAACAGGATTCCTTCTTGGATTTCCCTCCATTCTTTGTTGTATGTAGCCTACAGCAGTCCGCTAAAACCTGTGTGAGCGGGCGCAGCGACTTCCTGGTGCCCACCTCTGCGGCCCCCATCCAGATGGGGCTTTGTATCCCTAGTAACACAGTATGAGATGGGTCCAAGCGTGGCAGTGCCTCTCCGCCAGACACAGCAGATGCCCCCGGCTTTATTACCAGCGTTGCCCTCGTTAGGAAGTATATATTTGTAAAGTCACTGTCTGTCGTGTGGCGAGACTGGCGGGGACTTGGCATCACTGGGCACCACAAATCGCGTTTAATTTACATTGCATTAGTCTAACTTCACACTGGCGAGCGCCATGTGGGGCCGTGAATGCTGCGCCCTTATTGAAGACAGAACATGCTGCCATGTGCAGGAAACGAGCGCTCATGTGTGACCCTGTTCAAAGGCATGGGCTTCACACTTGGCATGGCTTTGTCGCCTCATATCCCCGTAGTCGTCGGCACCTGCCTGTGTATAGGTGATCAGCCGTCCGGTAATACGTGGGCTTTGTGTTCCCTTCATGTCATAGCAGGGGAATGAAGGAACAGTGCAGGCTGTAGTGACACGAATGCTTCTCAGCCTGGAGGGAAGCGCATTATTTCCCCGCTATATTTACATTTGCGCACTTTTATTTTCAATTGGACAAACAGACGGAGCAAAAAAATCAGCAGATCCCATTTTGTTCCAATTTTTGTGCAAAGTCTAAGTGCTTTTACAAAATCCCAGACTGCCTCATGAGACGATTGCGATCCTCTTGTGATGCCCGTAATGATGATGGCCATAAGTAATCAGAATCGGGAGAACCCGATGACGGCAAATCGCATGTTAACCCATTAAGGACCAGGCACTGTAAATTTACGGCACCTGGTCCGGGGCTTAAAGCCCGCCGTATGTAAGTCAATCAGAGGCAGGACGGGCTGTTAGTAACAGCTGATAACCCAGAGAAGAAGGCAGGAGGGGGTTTTAACCCTTCCTGCCTTCTGCTCCCCCGAGTGCACAATGAGCCCTGTGTACTCAAGGTGAAAATAACATGTAACTTCACTACAGGAGCCGGGGGGTGGGTCATGTGATCTCCGAGGTTCCCTGTTACAGCAGAGCTGCAGGGTTGTTGTAGACCCTGATCAGCTCTGCCAGTGACTAATGTCACTACAGGGGGTGTGTTCCCTGTAACTAGGGCTCCTATGGATGCCCCAGCCACAGTGGGAAAGTGTCAAAAAAAATAAAAGACTGTCCCCCAGAGGTGTTACATGACGTCATGGGGGACACAGATAGTAAAAAACATGATTCCATACAGAAGTATAACAATATTACAGAATAAAATAACAGACATACTAAAAAGCATCCGAAATAAATAGAACCCGCTGCTGTACTTTATTTTAGCATAATATACTAAAGAAATAAAAAATAACTATAAATGTTAAAAAAATCATTTTTTTTTTTTAGCATTTTACCCCCAATAAAACTAAAAAATAGAAAAAAAGTCAATGAAAAAGATATTTAAAAAATCGCCCTAAATGTCACAGAAAAAACACAGCAAAAATAATTTGGTATCTAAAGGGAAAAAAAAGGGCAGTAAAACGGCCACATGGGTAAAACCCCCAAAAGTGTCCTTAAAGGGGTTCTGACATGAATAATTTTTTTATGCTTTAGCAGCCATTGTTCCCTGGTCTGCCTAATGGACCCAGGGAACCCATGGGTTAATGGCTGCTAAAGCATAAAAATCTTATACTTACCTTGTCTCATGTTGTTGTTGACATCGGGGGGTCATCTCCCGGCAGCATATTAGCACTTTCTGCTTAGGTTAAGCAGCCTGACTAGAGCCACCTGATTGGTGCACGCTGTGCAGTCACGTGGTGCCGAAGAGCCAATCAGGTGGCTCTAATCAGCAGCGCTGCTTAACCTAAGCAGAAAGTGCTAGCATGCCTCCCGGCAGGCAGTCTTCTTCCTCCAGCAGCCGCGCCGCTCCGGGATCGCGCGCATGCGCAGTGGAGAGGTGCCCTCTGACAGGAGTCAGGACGGGCTGCGTCTCCACTGCGCATGCGCAGCACTCCGGAGTTCAGCCGGACGGACGGGCCGCCCACAGCAAGCACTGCTTGTGACGTGCTTGTTGTGAGCGGTCCGTCCGTTGACCTCGGAAGTGCCTGACGGACGGACCAGAGCAGGAAGCGGTCTTTTTGACCGCTCCTGCTCTGCTTTAAAGGCACAGAAGAAGATGCCGGCTGGAGGGGACATGCCTGGCGATCGGGCCAGGCCAGGCAAGGTGAGTACAATTTTTTTTTTTTCATGTCAGAACCCCTTTAAGGTACTAAACAGCCGGGTGCTTAAGGGGTTAAAAATGGTAAAAACAAGAAAATCAGATTACGTGTGTGTGTTAATGAGCACCAATCAGTAAAGGGCTGCGCTGCCAATCTCATTAGCAGTTCTCAGATTAACCCCTTAGTGACCAGCCCATAGTGTTTTTACATCCTGCCCAAGTGGGCTTTATTCTCTGAGGACGTAAAAACATGCTTCCTGCAGAGACTAAAGCCACGTGGGCTCTGGACGTGACAGCTCCATGCTGTCGGTGCCCGCAGGTAGCTGACAGCATGGAGCTGTCATCCCGGCCTGCGGGGCCCCCTCCCCCGGCATTGCGATCGGCGCCAATGGATAGCGCCGATCGCAAAAAAGTTAATAAAGCAGTGAAAAAAGATAGATATTCAGCTGCCCTGATGGATCGGATCCATCAGAGCAGCTGAAAATTCTTACCTGGCTTGTCGGCGGTGTCCCCCGGAGATCTGGTCCTCCCGGACCCGCCGGCGGCCTTCTGCGCATGCGCGCCAGACGATTACGTCAGGCGCATGCGCAGAAGCCCGGGAGCCCCCGGCAAATTCAAAACCTCCTGGCTCCCGGCTCCTGAAGGTAGCCGGGAACCAGGAGGTGTTACCGTGAACCGCGATTGCCGCTATCCATTGGACAGCGGCGATCGCGAAAAAGTTTAAAAAGTAAAAAAAAGTGCTAGTTTCACCTCCCCTCATGGATCGGATCCATGAGGGGAGGTGAAAATACTCACCTAAGTCCCCCTCTGCGCATTGACATCGGGCGCGTGCACAGAGGGGCTCGACCCCCGGGAAATTCAAAATTCCTCTGCTTCTGGCTGCCATGTGTAGCCAAGAGCAAAGGGATGTCACTGGGGACATGATCACTGTCATCCAATGGATGACAGGGATCATGTAAAGTTAAAAAAAAAGTTAGTTTTAAAAAGTTTAAAAAAAAGTTAAAAAAGCTTACGTTTCATCTCCCCCCATGGATCATATCCGTGAGGGAGGATGAAAGTACGCACATAAGGCCCCCAGATTTATCCGCAGACCTTACCCCAGCTTCTGCGCACACGCCTGTCGCCAAAATGGCGGACGCATGCGCAAAAAGCTGTGGATTGCCAGGATAATTGAAAATCTCCCTGCTCCTGGCTGCAAAACTGAGCCAAGAGCCCGGAGATTTCACGGCGGGCGCGGTGATCGGTTCCTGATCACGTGTTCACCGTTATACAATGGATAATGGCGATCACGTAAAAGTTTTAAAAAAAAATTGAAGGTTCATCTCCCCTCACCGATGTGATCAGTGAGAATAGTTGAAACTTTTTACCGGAGGCCTCCGTATTTGCACCCCGATGCGATCTTCTCCCGTGAAACTTACCCGGATTCTGCGCATGCGACCGTCAGTAAAACACCGGACACATGCGCAGGAGTCGGGGAGCCCAGGAAACTTAAAATCTCCTTGCTCCCAGCGACCAACGGTGGCCGAGAGCCTGGAGCAGTGACAGGTGGCCTCGTTGAGCGGTCCCCGGGCACGAAAAAAAGAATAGCGCTCTACCTTTGGCCGGTCTCACATGACCGGATAGGAATTACGGATTCCGCATGCGTCTGATCCGTGGTAATATGCAGATCAATCGCATTGGATTACACAATTCCGCTCACATTAGCGGGTCGGAGTTGTGTAATCCACTCGCAGAAAAGAGAACGCAGCAGGTTCTATTTTACCGCGACTATCCGCAGCATAGAGCCCATTGTGCTCCATGGTCCCGGATATACCCGCTGCCCATACGCTACTACGTTGTATACGGGCTGCGGGTACCCGCGTCATCGCTAAGCGACGGTGCGGAAAATACAAACAAGAAAAGAAATGTACTGCGCATGACCGTCTGTGTGAGTAGGCAGTTATGCGCAGTACATTACGCAGCCATACGCAGGGTCACAGCCGGGCTCACAGATGGGATACGCTGCGGGCCTCGGCAAGCGGATTCCGCCTACGGCTGCGTGAGCCCGGCGTTATTCAGACCGCTACCTGTAATACGTACTTTACATGAAGCCCCAGGAACGCTCGCCTTCCTGCAGCTCCAGGAGCACCTTGTTGGGCGCCTTCTGTGTGAGACCGCCGCACTGCAGCAAGATTACGGAGACTCACAGTGCGCCACTTATTACACCCCATACCAGCCACTGAGGTCAAGAAAAGAGAGGAGGGGGGATAGCCGGTTTTATTGCCCCATGTGCCCATCCCAACCAGCCTCCGTAATTACCCCTGCCTTCGGAAATACCACACAGTTCACATTATTACTTTTATCTAAGATTTGCGAACGCCAAAAAGGGCGCGGAGGGCTAGGGGTGTGTGTGTGTGTGGGGGAGGGGCGGATATTTTTAGGGAGTCAATTTTTATTCCGTGCAAATGAACAAAGGGGCCTGGGATTTATTCAGTTGGACCCTGCAATCCAACGGGTTACTATTTCTATATTATGTTTGCACATATTTGAGATATTGCAGTTGGAAATGTGAAAAAATTACGATTTTTCTTTTCAAAATTTTCCCAATTTTGGCGCTTTTAATAAATAAACACAAATTCTATCGGTCTTTTTTTTCCGCCTAAATGAAGCACAACATGTGGCGATAAAACACTGTCAGAATCGCTTGGATATGCAAAACCTTTCTGGTGTTTTTCCATGCTAAATTGACACATGTCAGATTTGCAAAATTAGGCCTGGTCATTAAAGGGGTTGTCCCGCGCCGAAACGGGTTTTTTTTTTTTTCAACCCCCCCCCCGTTCGGCGCGAGACAACCCCGATGCAGGGAGGTAAAGAAAGCTCACCGGAGCGCTTACCTGAATCCCCGCGCTCCGGTGACTTCTCTACTCACCGCTGAAGATGGCCTCTTCCTCCGTGGACCGCAGCTCTTCTGTGCGGTCCACTGCCGATTCCAGCCTCCTGATTGGCTGGAATCGGCACGTGACGGGGCGGAGCTACACGGAGCTACACGGAGCCCCATAGAAGACTGCAGAAGACCCGGACTGCGCAAGCGCGGCTAATTTGGCCATCGGAGGGCGAAAATTAGTCGGCACCATGGAGACGAGGACGCCAGCAACGGAACAGGTAAGTATAAAACTTTTTATAACTTCTGCATGGCTCATAATTAATGCACAATGTACATTACAAAGTGCATTATTATGGCCATGCAGAAGTGTACAGACCCACTTGCTGCCTCGGGACAACCCCTTTAAGGCGCAAACAGGCTTGGTCACTAAGGGGTTAAGGGGGCGGTTATTTTTTAATCTTTGTTTTCAGTTGTTTTCTCCCCACTTTCTCCGTCTGCGGGTTGTTTTTTGCCGGACGAGCTGTCTTTTTGAACAGCACTATTTAGTGTACCGCATAATATACTGAAAAACTGAAAGAAATGCTAAGTGGAGCGTTATACAAAAAGCACAATTCTGCCATCTTTGGGGGGGGGGGGGGGGGTCTGGTTTCTACGGCGTACGCACTGAAACCAGTGACATCGTGGCTTTTATTGTCTGGGTCAGGTGCTGACGGCGATACTAATTGTCTATATAGTTTCATGTCCTGCGTCGTTAAGGGGTTAAAGAGGCGCTGCCGGGTCGGGATAATGGAAACGGCTGAGCGGGTTTTTTAACTGTTAAGGCTGATTCTCACTTACAGATTGCCCAAAGCCGTCTTTGGAGCGATAATCGCTGTGTGTAGCTGCGCTGACATCCGGCAGCTTTCGTTAACAAGTCGCTGATCTTTCAGCATGCTGTGCGATCAGCCATCAGGGATTCCCAGCGGATACAGCTGATACTAGTGTGTCATCCCGCTCCCTGATGACAGGCGCGTCCTGAAGAATACAGCAGTCCAGCTCTGTCCTCCATTCCTCGCATGGAGCGCTCATCTGTATAACAGCCGGGCGCTCCGAGCAGAGAACAGCTGGATGCAGAAGGCAAGCGGAGTGTTAGGGAAAACCTCCCGTCAGTATGTCATCCGGCGTCCAAAGTGAAATGAGTACTCATCATTGTTTAAGTAAAACCAATCGGCAGGAAGAGACAGACCGTACATGGCATGGAGTGTACAATGCATCTACTTCAGGTTTATGGGCGTTACAAGAGGTCTCTTTATAAGCATCTCATATACATGACATATTTAGTTTGCATCACTCAGTAATGCCACATGTTCAATCAGTCCATCATGATACCAAACATTCTCCATTCTTCAGCGATTCTGATATTTCCTTATACGTGTCTAAACATCTAACATTTCATAATGATTCAACCTATTTATGGCTTTATTACAAGGTAAGCATATTGCTTAGACCTATCCATTACTGTCACTTCAGCTGCTATCTTTCTGTAGCTCTCTCTTATCAATCACCCATCTCCTGACTAGTCACCAGTTATGGTTTATTGCTGGTTGTCAAGCTGACATTCTACCAAGGCCTAAGGCTACTACAAGAATCTAAAATAATATCCCAAAAGCTGGGGGCCTGGGTAATTTCCCCCACACGGAGGCACCTCATGTGTCTTCTGCATCCTCCGCTCAACGTTTGAGCGATCACCTTGCCCTGTAAATGCACACGAGGCTCTGGAAGGCCTAGATGAGTATCTTCAGGTGTATCGCTGGGGAGAGGGTCCCATATCTGCTCATACATCATCGTTTCCAGTCCCGTGTCGGACCTGCCGGCCGAGGTCTGCAGAAGAGATGACACAGATGGTAGAGCTGCAGAGTCTTATCACTATACATGTACGGTCCTTACTAATATCTTCCCGATGTGAAACACTCAGACCTCCCTTTTATAAGACTTGCTAATAACCTCACCACGACGGCTCCTTTATGTGTTTGTTGAGTAATTCCAAGGATTCCACAAAGCTCATTCCCACCCAAAGTAAATAAGAGCTGGGAAACCGCATTGGAAAGGGTTAACATGCCTCTAAGGCCGGCTTCACACGGCCAAGAAAACCGCGAGAGAACTGTGCGTTGCGGGACGCACAAATACGATCTTTTGTGTGGGGTCATTCACATGAGTGTGGGAAACAAATCGCAGCCTGTTCTCTGTGTGATCTCGCATGGGGCTGGCGGCAGCATTGACAGCAATGGGAGACACTCCGCCATCCTCTGCCGCCGCGGTGACAGCCGGAGGATCCCTGCGTCCCTGAAGTGACACCATGAAAACACGGAGCATCCCTGGGGATTTCACATGGATGGCGAGTGCGATATGGGGGCGGGACATCGCGCAGTTAGCCTGAGTCAGGGTTGTCCCACTCGTGGCCCGCGGGCCGAATAGCATTCCTCCTCTTCTCCCTGTGCATAGTACTCATCTTCTGTCCGTGACTCGAGGAGCGGTCCGACCACGGGGGAAGGAAAGCCATGATATGCGCTTGAGTTTGGCACGTGCTCTAATGGCATACGTGAAGTAAAGGCTGGCGCCATCATTGGGCAGCACATGGAGCTGGGTGTAGTATGGCGACACCCAGATATTAGTCACCTTCCGTACTTCTATCCTCTTTACAAGGGAGCTTGAAACGTGCGATGGGTGGCGGTACGCCTATTCTCACAGAGCCGGATGTACAAGATCGGACTGCTATTTACAGGTGCTATAACTGGGGCGGATGTGGGACGCTTCTAGGAGAGAGCAGAGATTGCCATGATGAGAGGACATCCCTGTTACTACTGCGATTCCCCCGAAAGTAGGACCTACCCTGAAAATAAGCTCTACCCTGCGGGGTGGGGGACATGAAAAATAAGCCCTAGCCTGAAAATAAACCCTACCCTGGGGGGTGAGGGACATGAATAATAAGCCATAGCCTGAAAATAAGCTCTATCCCAGGGAATGGGGGGCATGAAATATAAGCCCTAGCTACACAACACAGAAATATAAAAGCGATACTTACCTAGCGGACGGCGTCTGGGTCCCTCCCACCGCTCTCCGGCTCTCTTGCTTCAGTCCCCAGCAGCTGACAGAGTCCCGCCTCCTGGTGAGTTGCTAAGCCCCGCCTCCACTTACTATTCAGTTGCTTTCTTTAGATACAAACTGTTTCTTGCTCTGTATGGAGCCGCTTCCTGTTCTGAGGGGTGGAGCTTACAGCAGAGGGGAGGAGTAATGTAAGATGTGTGAATATTGGACCATCAGTACTAATCCACGTTTTACCCATTTATGTAAACGGCGAGATCTATGCGAACAATCGGCACGGGCGCTCTAGTAACCCTAATGATGTATTTGGCATCCTTCTGCTCTGAGCATAGAATTCATAGACCCTCCCCACCATCCCTATATATACCACCGCCTCTCGTTTATCCTACTATTACAGAGGGCCCTCTATCCCTCCCTGTTGGATACCTCACTTATTGGGTACATGGCGTCCGGTGCTGCGCCTTAAAGGGACATGCGCAGTGTATATCTACAGGATCACGCCATGATATAGCTGTCTGCAGGGAGGGACTACTGACACCAGTAGTTGCTATGGTGATACTTGATATTCGGCGCTGCCTCTCACTATTATGGAGACGCATGCGCTGTACACACCCACAGCACTGGACTTGGTATGACTACGCACGTCCGCCTGCGGGGAGGGACCGCTGACGCTTGAAGCGGTCACATGGCAGCTGGTGTCGCTGTCAGTGGGGAAACTTGCTGCGCACTTTATAGAATACCCAGAATGGTCAGATATCACTGCGGCAGATCTGGGGATACAGAGATGTGTATAGGTTGCTTCTACAAGTCATGTGACCTGAATATCACATGACCAGGGTCATCACCAATTGGCCAGCTGGGCCCCCCGCCATCAGGGCTGTTGGTGATCTATTATGTCTTCCCTTCGATTGTTTTGGCGCCATCTGATGTTTTACCTCCCAACAATCTTGTGATTGTCCTGCTGATGCCACAACAGAAGCTCTTGAGTCTGGGCGGTCCAGAGGGCCATTAGTCCACCTATTAAGTGATGCCATCGTGGGGTATGATACCCTCTACATCTGGGGCACACCACAATGGGGTTATTACTCTATCACTGGATGGGGGTATTTAGGTCCCTGAAGATTAAAGCTCTGCTGACCCGCATTGGGCCATTAGTGTTAGTAGCCAACTTGGGATATATAGTGGCCCTAGTTTGTGAAGGCTTAGTGCTTCTCTAGTCCTGTACATTGCTGGCCGGTGCCGCAGACCCGCCGGGCACTAAAGCTTGTTCCGGTTATTTAACTGAAAGAGCATCTACCCGTCTCCGCTTTGCTCTTAGGCACGTTGGCTCTATTGCTGAACTATGCATGGGGACCATTAGCCATAACATCCGTCTCTTTGGGTTGCTTTATATGTTCGGCCATGGATGGGTGATTTTTCTACTATTCCCATCTTTTTAGTTTGTATTTAATAAAAGTCATTATTTTGGGCATCTAGTCAGTGAAATTCCTGGAGGCGGGGTTTACGGACTCTGTTAGCAGGGAGCGGTGTTCTGTTGGCTGCGAGGACTGAAGCAGGAGCGCCGTAGACCGGCGGGAGGGACCCAGACGCCGCCTGCTAGGTAAGTAGAAGACATCCCCTGAAAATAGGACTCTGCTTCTTTTGAGGCAAAACTTAATGCAAGACAGGGTCCTATTTTGGGGAAAACAGGGTAAAATGTCTCACCCTACTACTGTATATCGGTACGTGTCAACTTGTTTGGCGCCAAATATCTTGTATTGTCAAATGAAGAAGAAAAATCATCCCTAGTGACCATTTCTTCTCCGGGTGTTACACTTACTGGTGGTGGCTAGCAGGGACTGCAGTCTGTAGGTCAGGGACCATGTTATCAGAGGGATTTGTTTAGGGGATATGGTATGCCTCCCTTTAGGGCACGCCTGAAGTTTTGTGTGTCAGTGATTGGCCGGATAGTTTGGGGTAGCGCATTCCAGAGGACTGGTGCTGCTTTGGAGAAGTCTTGGAGGCTGGAATGAGAAGTTTGGGTTAAAGGGGCACTTAACCTGATTTCGTGAGCGGAGGGCGCGGGCTGGGTGGTGGATTGAGATGAGGGATGCAATGTAGGGACCCGCGGTGCTGTGGATGAGGGATACAATGTAGGGTGGTGGGTGCTGTGGATGAGGGATACCATGTAGGGTGGGGCTGTGGATGAGGGGTACAATGTAGGGGGGCGCGGTGCTGTGGATGAGGGATACAATGTAGAGGGGCGCAGTGCTGTGGATGAGGGATACAATGTAGAGGGGCGCGGTGCTGTGGATGAGGGATACAATGTAGAGGGGCGCGGTGCTGTGGATGAGGGATACAATGTAGAGGGGCGCGGTGCTGTGGATGAGGGATACAATGTAGAGGGGCGCGGTGCTGTGGATGAGGGATACAATGTAGAGGGGCGCGGTGCTGTGGATGAGGGATACAATGTAGAGGGGCGCGGTGCTGTGGATGAGGGATACAATGGAGGGGGGCGCGGTGCTGTGGATGAGGGATACAATGGAGGGGGGCGCGGTGCTGTGGATGAGGGGTACAATGTAGGGGGGCGTGGTGCTGTGGATGAGGGATACAATGTAGGGCGGCGCGGTGCTGTGGATGAGGGGTACAATGTAGGGCGGCGCGGTGCTGTGGAGGAGGGATACAATGTAGGGGGGCGCGGTGCTGTGGATGAGGGGTACAATGTAGGGGGGCGCGGTGCTGTGGATGAGGGATACAATGTTGGTCGGTGCGGTGCTGTGGATGAGGGATACAATGTAGGGGGGCGCGGTGCTGTGGATGAGGGATACAATGTAGGGCTGTGCGGTGCTGTGGATGAGGGATACAATGTAGGGCTGTACGGTGCTGTGGATGAGGGATACAATGTTGGTCGGTGCTGTGGATGAGGGATACAATGTAGGGGGGCGCGGTGCTGTGGATGAGGGATACAATGTAGGGGGGCGCGGTGCTGTGGATGAGGGGTACAATGTAGGGGGGCGCGGTGCTGTGGATGGGGGGTACAATGTAGGGGGGCGCGGTGCTGCGGATGAGGGGTACAATGTAGGGGGGCGCAGTGCTATGGATGAGGGATACAATGTAGGGCGGCGCGGTGCTATGGATGAGAGATACAATGTAGGGCGGCGTGGTGCTGTGGATGAGGGTTGCAATGTAGGGCGGTGGGTGCTGTGGATGAGGGGTACAATGTAGGGCGGCGCTGTGCTGTGGATGAGGGGTACAATGTAGGGGGGCGCGGTGCTGTGGATGAGGGGTACAATGTAGGGGGGCGCGGTGCTGTGGATGAGGGTTACAATGTAGGGCGGTGGGTGCTGTGGATGAGGGTTACAATGTAGGGCGGTGGGTGCTGTGGATGAGGGTTACAATGTAGGGCGGCAAGGTGCTGTAGATGAGGGATACAATGTAGGGCGGCGCTGTGCTGTGGATGAGGGATACAATGTAGGGCAGCGCAGTGCTGTGGATGAGGGATACAATGTAGGGCGGCGCGGTGCTGTGGATGAGGGATACAATGTAGGGCGGCGCGGTGCTGTGGATGAGGGATACAATGTAGGGGGCGCGGTGCTGTGGATGAGGGATACAATGTAGGGGGCGCGGTGCTGTGGATGAGGGATACAATGTAGGGGGGCGCGGTGCTGTGGATGAGGGGTACAATGTAGGGGGGCGCGGTGCTGTGGATGAGGGGTACAATGTAGGGGGGCGCGGTGCTGTGGATGAGGGGTACAATGTAGGGGGGCGCGGTGCTGTGGATGAGGGGTACAATGTAGGGGGGCGCGGTGCTGTGGATGAGGGGTACAATGTAGGGGGGCGCGGTGCTGTGGATGAGGGGTACAATGTAGGGGGGCGCGGTGCTGTGGATGAGGGGTACAATGTAGGGGGGCGCGGTGCTGTGGATGAGGGTTACAATGTAGGGCGGTGGGTGCTGTGGATGAGGGGTACAATGTAGGGGGGCAAGGTGCTGTGGATGAGGGATACAATGTAGGGCGGCGCAGTGCTGTGGATGAGGGATACAATGTAGGGCGGCGCTGTGGATGAGGGATACAATGTAGGGCGGCGCTGTGGATGAGGGATACAATGTAGGGCGGCGCTGTGGATGAGGGATACAATGTAGGGCGGTGCTGTGGATGAGGGATACAATGTAGGGCGGTGCTGTGGATGAGGGACACAATGTAGGGCGGTGCTGTGGATGAGGGACACAATGTAGGGCGGCGCGGTGCTGTGGATGAGGGATACAATGTAGGGCTGTGCTGTGGATGAGGGATACAATGTAGGGCGGCGCTGTGGATGAGGGACACAATGTAGGGCGGCGCGGTGCTGTGGATGAGGGACACAATGTAGGGCGGCGCGGTGCTGTGGATGAGGGATACAATGTAGGGCGGCGCGGCGCTGTGGATGAGGGACACAATGTAGGGCGGCACGGTGCTGAGGATGAGGGGTACAATGTAGGGCGGTGCTGAGAATGAGGGGTACAATGTAGGGCGGCGCGGTGCTATGGATGAGGAATACAATGTAGGGTGGCGCGGTGCTGTGGATGAGGGATACAATGTAGGGCTGTGCTGTGGATGAGGGATACAATGTAGGGCTGTGCTGTGGATGAGGGATACAATGTAGGGCTGTGCTGTGGATGAGGGATACAATGTAGGCCTGTGCTGTGGATGAGGGGTACAATGTAGGGCTGTGCTGTGGATGAGGGGTACAATGTAGGGCGGTGCTGAGGATGAGGGGTACAATGTAGGGCGGTGCTGTGGCTGAGGGATACAATGTAGGGCGGTGCGGTGCTGTGGCTGAGGGATACAATGTAGGGCGGTGCGGTGCTGTGGCTGAGGGATACAATGTAGGGCGGTGCGGTGCTGTGGCTGAGGGATACAATGTAGGGCGGTGCGGTGCGGTGCTGTGGCTGAGGGATACAATGTAGGGGGCGTGGTGCTGTGGATGAGGGATACAATATAGGGTGGTGCGGTGCTGTGGATGAGGGATACAATGTAGGGGGGCGCGGTGCCGTGGATGAGGGATACAATGTAGGGCGGTGCGGTGCTGTGTATGAGGGATACAATGTAGGGCGGTGCGGTGCTGTGTATGAGGGATACAATGTAGGTCGGTGCGGTGCTGTGGATGAAGGATACAATGTAGGGCGGCGCGGTGCTGTGGATGAGGAATACAATGTAGGGTGGCGCGGTGCTGTAGATGAGGGATACAATGTAGGGCAGTGGGTACTGTGGATGGGGGATACAATGTAGGGCGGCGCGGTGGATGAGGGATACAATGTAGGGCGGCGCGGTGGATGAGGGATACAATGTAGGGCGGCGCGGTGGATGAGGGATACAATGTAGGGCGGCGCGGTGGATGAGGGATACAATGTAGGGCGGCGCGGTGGATGAGGGATACAATGTAGGGCGGCGCGGTGGAGGAGGGATACAATGTAGGGCGGCGCGGTGGAGGAGGGATACAATGTAGGGCGGCGCGGTGGAGGAGGGATACAATGTAGGGCGGCGCGGTGGAGGAGGGATACAATGTAGGGCGGCGCGGTGGAGGAGGGATACAATGTAGGGCGGCGCGGTGGAGGAGGGATACAATGTAGGGCGGCGCGGTGGAGGAGGGATACAATGTAGGGCGGCGCGGTGGAGGAGGGATACAATGTAGGGCGGCGCGGTGGAGGAGGGATACAATGTAGGGCGGCGCGGTGGAGGAGGGATACAATGTAGGGCGGCGCGGTGGAGGAGGGATACAATGTAGGGCGGCGCGGTGGAGGAGGGATACAATGTAGGGCGGCGCGGTGGAGGAGGGATACAATGTAGGGCGGCGCGGTGGAGGAGGGATACAATGTAGGGCGGCGCGGTGGAGGAGGGATACAATGTAGGGCGGCGCGGTGGAGGAGGGATACAATGTAGGGCGGCGCGGTGGAGGAGGGATACAATGTAGGGCGGCGCGGTGGAGGAGGGATACAATGTAGGGCGGCGCGGTGGAGGAGGGATACAATGTAGGGCGGCGCGGTGGAGGAGGGATACAATGTAGGGCGGCGCGGTGGAGGAGGGATACAATGTAGGGCGGCGCGGTGGAGGAGGGATACAATGTAGGGCGGCGCGGTGGAGGAGGGATACAATGTAGGGCGGCGCGGTGGAGGAGGGATACAATGTAGGGCGGCGCGGTGGAGGAGGGATACAATGTAGGGCGGCGCGGTGGAGGAGGGATACAATGTAGGGCGGCGCGGTGGAGGAGGGATACAATGTAGGGCGGCGCGGTGGAGGAGGGATACAATGTAGGGCGGCGCGGTGGAGGAGGGATACAATGTAGGGCGGCGCGGTGGAGGAGGGATACAATGTAGGGCGGCGCGGTGGAGGAGGGATACAATGTAGGGCGGCGCGGTGGAGGAGGGATACAATGTAGGGCGGCGCGGTGGAGGAGGGATACAATGTAGGGCGGCGCGGTGGAGGAGGGATACAATGTAGGGCGGCGCGGTGGAGGAGGGATACAATGTAGGGCGGCGCGGTGCTGTGGATGAGGGATACAATGTCGGGCGGCGCGGTGGATGAGGGATACAATGTCGGGCGGCGCGGTGGATGAGGGATACAATGTCGGGCGGCGCGGTGGATGAGGGATACAATGTCGGGCGGCGCGGTGGATGAGGGATACAATGTCGGGCGGCGCGGTGGATGAGGGATACAATGTCGGGCGGCGCGGTGGATGAGGGATACAATGTCGGCCGGCGCGGTGGATGAGGGATACAATGTCGGCCGGCGCTGTGGATGAGGGATACAATGTCGGGCGGCGCGGTGGATGAGGGATACAATGTAGGGCGGCGCGGTGGATGAGGGATACAATGTAGGGCAGCGCGGTGCTGTGGATGAGGGATACAATGTAGAGGGGCGCGGTGCTGTGGATGAGGGATACAATGTAGGGCGGCGCGGTGCTGTGGATGAGGGATACAATGTAGAGGGGCACGGTGCTGTGGATGAGGGATACAATGTCGGGCGGCGCGGTGCTGTGGATGAGGGATACAATGTCGGGCGGCGCGGTGGATGAGGGATACAATGTCGGGCGGCGCGGTGGATGAGGGATACAATGTCGGGCGGCGCGGTGGATGAGGGATACAATGTAGGGGGGCGCGGCGCGGTGGATGAGGGATACAATGTAGGGGGGCGCGGTGCTGTGGATGAGTGATGGGGCGTTGGATGTGGATAGAGGGGCAGCTGGCAGCTTGAGGCCAGAGATTGGATGTAGGGGGTAATGGACATGCCCGCTACATTGGAATATACCCTTGGAGTTGCTTGGACAAGTGGGACTCCTTGACCTCGGCCCACAGGCAGGCTTATAACCTCACCGCCCCTTTGTCTTTGTCACCGCCCCTTTGACTTTGTGTCACATATAAAGGGTATTGTAGCTTTCAAAGGTAATTCAGCCCAAATGATTCTGTCATTGAGCAGAGATTCCCTGAAGGGTTCAGGTGCTGCGGGCTGCAGCCTCGTCATTCGAGGGACAGTCGGACTCCAAGGATAGAAGGGTGTCTTTCTCTGATGCACCATAACATGTTGGTTCCGATTTCCCCTTTAGGCTGCCAGTCCACGGGCGTAGCGATGTCCGGAGCTGCCGCTGGGGAGCAGGAGCCAGCTGACAGTTCTCCGCACTGCGCCTATCTGACAGGCTGACCGCGGAGAAGAGTGGCAAATCGCAGCATGCCCCGATTTACCGCCCGCGGTATGATTCTCCGCTTGTGGACAGGGGGGCTGCGCTTTCCATAGTAACGCTATGGAAAGCGCTCACTGCATTCCCAGTGGCTGGATTATCGCCGCAGGGAAGGCAATGCAAAAACACCCGTGGACAGGCAGCCTGAATGTGGATGTTGGCCAGTTTTGATAGCGGCAGACTTGCAATGTGACATTTGTCCACTAGGGTGCGCTATGGGCTAATGCTTCCTCTAATAGGCCGTGATCCAACAGGAATCCTATTCCATGTATGCAGTAAGATGGGCAGAGCCGTCCTGGACGTGGTAAGGGGTGCCAAGTAACGGCTTAGTTGTACTGAAGTCTTGCTGCGTGGAAAATAATCCCGTGGCCCCCTCCGTAATCGCTGACACCTGCTTAAAGGGGTTGTCGAGTGTAGATCAGAGCGCGTTAGTGGTGTGGCTGCCTTATGGGCTTTTCAACTTGCCGATTAAAGTCAGAGGCTACAAAGAAAGCGCTCATTGAGTGGGGTTTGTGGAAGGTTGAAGCCTAGTTATTAGGGTGGTAAGCTGACTAGTCACACGGGGGTCTCCTGCCAGCCTTGTATGCATTAGTGGGCCGGTTACACAACGCGTTTCTGGGATTAGACCCCAGCGACTGCAGCACCCGCTCTGCCAGCATCTGGTAATGCAGAACCAGTGAAGCTATGTAGCTGAGCGGTGGACACTGTGGGGGGCACAGCTTGCTTCGTATCTTCCCTGACTGCCGTATAGCTACTGTTACAGATTGTTGGCAGTGCATCGGGCTGGTGACCTGCGTGCGTCGCATCATTACTACAGGATGTAAATCCACGTGACCATTCGCCAACCCTCTCCATGACCCTGTGCTGTATGGAGGTGCTCTTGTTGCCATTTGTAGGCCTTCGGAACTGGTCCATTGACTGTAGAAGTCCAGACCGCTGTCGTTGTGGCCTGTGCTAAATATATAAGGGAACCGTAAGGTAGGAGCTATTTAGGGTGCTTCACACTCCAGATCTGCATCCCATGTATTTGAATGCAAGGGGGAGAGAAGAGGAGGGGCCTGAGGACCAAGTCCTGGGGGACCCCAACAGCAAGGGGAAGAGCAGAGAAGGGGGCTAAGGACCAAGCCCTCCGGGACCGCAACAGCAAGGGGAAGAGCAGAGAAGGGGGCTAAGGACCAAGCCCTCCGGGACCGCAACAGCAAGGGGGTGAAGAAGGGAGGGGGCCGAGGACCGAGCCTGCGGGACCCCAACAGCAAGGGGAAGAGGAAAGGAGGACGCAGAGGACTGAGCCCCCTGGGACTGCAACAGCAAGGGGGCCAGGAAGGGAGGGGGCCGAGGACCGAGCCTGCGGGAACCCAACAGCAAGGGGAAGAGGAAAGGAGCGGCTGAGGACTGAGCCCTGTGCGACCCCCAACAGCAAGGGGAAGAGGAGGGGAGGTAGAGTCAGCAGAGCAGACGCTGAATGAGCGGTCAGATAGGTAGGAGGAGAACCAGGAGAGAGCAGTGTCCTTTAGGCCGATGGAGCGAAGCATACTGAGGAGGAGTTTGGTGTCAACAGTGTCAAATGCTGCGGAGAGGTCAAGGAGAATCAGTAGGGAGTAGTCGCCTCTCGATTTTGCCGTTAAGAAGTCGTTGGTGAAACCGGCCTTGGCTTGGGATTTCTGCCGTGGTTTTAGAGATGGAAGCCATGCTAAAAAACCCACGTGGGGTTCCACTGTGCAAACGTTCCCAAAATCTCCTTTCTGATCCTGTTTTTTCATGTTCCAATCAGCGCTGTGAGGATCTCCGCCTCTGCGTGTCCCCGCCATGAACCGGCTCCTGTCCGGCTCCCTACAGTCTTGCGTTGGCCGCTGATGAAACCTCCCATTCGGATCATCTGCAGTGGGTTAAGACCGTCCCTTAGTTTTCTGCCAGGCGAGAAGAAGCTAATCCCTCTCAGCCCCTCTCCTAGACTCTAGGCGTGCGCAGAACATGGGCTCCAGATCATCTCTGTTCTCTCATCCGTGGGGCACGTTTTTTTTTTTCTTGGAAATACTTGCTACGATAGATCTGCTTCTGCTTATCTCCAACCAGTTGCTGCCATCATTCAGTAAGGCCTCCTGCACACTGGCGAGGGCGATATCGGGCTGTGGTTCATGCAATCCATGGGAAAACAGCCTGGCATCCCTGCAAGGTTCCCTTCATCTCATTGCTTTCAATGGGGCGACAGCAGCAATGGGAGAAGATTGCGATCTCCTGTCTCTGCACGGATTCCTTCATCCGTGTGGGGAGCTCCCTCATCACTGGACATTGTGAAAGGGAAGCGCGATCTACTCCCTATGTTTTCATCGCAGCTGCCGCCGGCCCCATTGACAAGAAGGTGAAGCCCCTGGATGTGACAGCATCCAGGGGTTTCACATCCAAGGAATCCCCTGCTGCAGCTGTCACAGCCGCAGCAGGGGATAGCGATGTCCTCCCACAGTGGGGATGGCGCTGCTGCTGGCGGTCCTGTTGAATACAATTGGTGACACTGCAAAAAGAATGGGCATGCTGCGATTTTCTCAACCCCCCCCCCCATCCCCCTCGCTGCATCGCTGGAGTGAGAACATCGCAAATGAGAATCGAGCCACTGAGATTCATTGGTTTTATAATCATGCATTTTCACTCACTCTCGCATTGCACAAAATATGCGCAATTTCCTCGCCAGTGGAAAGGGGCCCGAAGTGTAATGTCCTGAATCTTAAGGTGCTTTTACACGGAACGACTATCGTTTGGATTTCCACGATCCAGCAAGAATCTGAATGGCTGTCGTTGGATGTAAATGCGGCAGCGACGGAGAACTTGTTGGCGCCTCGTTTATTGTGCAGCGTCTGCATGCAGGAAGCCGGCTGTGAGTGGCGGCAGGTGGCAGCCATCATCCCTGGCGTCTAGTACCCAACGGATGGGCCCCTGTAAAGGCACACAGCTGGCTCCCAACTTTTTTCGTTCTCATCCCCTTTTTTTCTGGCATGTAAGAGTTAAAAGAATTTAGGACATTTCACAGCTAAAAACGTGGAAGGTTTAAGTGGGCCACGGCTGGCCGCTGCAGGGCCCCATTATGGCAGGCGGGTTGGTCTATTGGAGGCGAAGCTGATGGACACGCGGACTCATTCATGGCCTCCACTCAGACCTTTCATCTCGCAGCCCGCTGGGCTTTCTCTTGTAATTTCCTGCATTCAGAAAGCTTTCAGGATTTCCCGTCGCCTTGTAGTTTTTGTTGATGCAAGTGCTCAGGACCTCCGAGAAAGGACATCGCCTGCAGCAAGATGCAAGTCCTTCTTCCTCCAGTCTTAAATAAGCAATCCTTGTTGAGTTTCTGCATCACCCTGGATGTCCGTCCTAGTAAAGACAGAATGCTTTTAGTCACTTAACCCCTTCCTGCTTGCAGAGTGGGCAGGTGCGATCAACAGCAGGGATTGGCTGTAACCAAAGGGGTCTTCCAGGTCATTTAAAAGAAATTAAACCAAGAACAGTACGCGCTCTTCAATGTCCCAGCATGCCAGCGCGGGTTCTCCAGTCCTGGACACTCCTATTACATGACTGTTCATGTGACCACTGAAGCCAATCACTGTCTCTGGTAGTACTGATTGGCTGCAGCGATCACATGATTGCTGAATAGCACAGGACCGCTGAAGCAGCTTTCAGGGCTGACCAGCAGGAACTGGCATGGCTGCACTGGAACGGCAGGACATTTAACGGGTCAGTCCTGGGGGATTTATTACCTTATGCTGTTTCCTACCCTTTAATCTTCAGATGCTACAAAAGATGAGTTTGCATCCTTAAGTGGTTAAAGGGACTCGTTAAAGGAAATGTCATCAATGTCTGATGGACATAGCGCCACCTCAGGGACCCTCGGTTATGTCCGTAATGGGCTCCCCATTCACTGTTCTGGGAGTTATGGAGGGCTTGTAAGCTTCCTTGGCAGATGTGGAAGCCATATCTAGCAGACCTTTATGGTATATCTTGTCCGAGTTGGGCATACGTACCCCTGTGGGCCATGTTCATATGTGCAACTAATATTCTAATATGTCAAATAAAAGATGAGCCTGAATTAACAAGCAGCTTCTCTATACGTCTCCATGGTAACAGACTACAAACACACCCTGTGTCGTCTGCTCTCGCAGCCATGCTCCCTTTTATTTGTCCCCCACTTCTAACTATACACATACATTTGGTAGATTAGTAAGAGGACACACCGATGGCGATGCAGATGCCTGATCGGGCTACGCACAGCATGATTGTCGTCTGCTGAGATCTAGGCTTCCATAGGAGCTGTCGGCACACACGGAGATTCTGGATGTGCCGCTTATAGCAGTGTATAAACCCTTAAGGCCTCTTCACATGACTCTGTTTTCACGTTCGCCCGTACGCATTGTAAAATCACATGAATGAAGAATTGCCACGATCAAGTCCCGATGTTAATTAGCGTATTTTCTGCCGTTCACACGGATGGTTGCTGCGTATCGTCCAAAAAATACGCTGAGGCGCGGAAATCCTCTGACTACTAATGCTTAAACAGCGGCAGCGATCTCTCCCTCCCGGCGTTGGGCGCAGCTGAACTCCCACACTCTGCCGCCTTTTTCCGCTTCCATAGAAGTCTATGGGAGCCTCCAGCGTATCTCGGCATGGCAAGATAAGGCAAGACCTGTCTATCCACGCAGCGCATGAAAGCGGCGACCGAAAACCGTCACCGATGTGCGAGATTTCCTGGTTTTTTTTTTTACACGTCCAAAAATTGTCCATCTGAATGAATTGGAACCAAAGGGGTGTTTTTGCCGCGACTACAGTAGCTGCGTAGATACGATTGTGTGAATAAGGCCTTAGCGTGTAAATAGAGATTTGTAATTGGCCCATTGTATGTAGCGCAGCGAGCATGGAGGAGGTCTGAGACATTCAGGGAGGCAGCCCGATGCTTCTGACCCCTGTGGCTTGGAGGGGTCGAATGTTTAAGGAGCGCACCTTAATGTCTGGCTTACTGTAAGGCGCTGCGAGGCTTTGTATGGGAATAAAGAATCCACAGCAGAACTCCAAGGCTCACACTCCTCTTCGCCCATGGGTTTGCCCCGTTGTAACCCAGTGCCAATGAAATGCCCCATTCACTGCTGAATGCCAGCAGATTCTGCCAGGATTTACATCTGATGTGGCTCTGTGAATGAAGCTTAGCGAGGGAGTCTGGGACTGAGGATAGGTCGTCAATAGCTGATCGCTAGGTGTCTTCCAATCCGCTGCTTGCCGACTACTGTCATCATGGGCAGTGTTGGAAGCGGATTGTGTCGTGAGGATTGCAGCGGCGCTTGCTTCCAGCGCTGTCCACATGGGCAGCCAGCCCTGCAAATAGCTGACCAGTGGGGATCCCAAGCAGCGGACCCCCACCAAACAACAATCATTTCCAAGGATAGGTCATCAATCGTAAAAGTCCCCGGCAGACAAAAAAAATGGGTGAACCCTGTAGAGTCGGGGTCCCCAACTCCAGTCCTCAGGGACCACCAACAGGTCATGTTTTCAGGATATCCTATGGTAAGCACACTGGTGGCCATGTCTGAGGCACCGACAATAATGACATCGCCTGTGCAACACTGAGGAAATCCTGAAAACATGACCTGCTGGGGGTCCCTGAGGACTGGAGTTGGGAACACTGCTGTAGAGGCATAAAAGTTCTAATCCTGAGTTCACACGGGCCAATACCCGCCATAACCCAAACTGCACCTCTCCTCCTGTGTTTGGGGAGCTCCTAGAGGGGTTTCCTCTACAGGGCGACAGAGGGTCATCTAAACTTCACCTGGCTTTCCATTGTCCTTTGTGTTAAAGCCTGATGATTGGCTCTGTCTGTTTCTTATACTGGTAATTGATGCCCCCTTCTGGTGGTTAGGAAAAACGTTAAACCTGCTGTCATTGCAAAGCTTCACTCCAGGCGATGCCCGACGAGCACTCAGCGGGGTCTGTTCTCTCCACTATCTCATTATGAGTAGGATGTACTTCAGCCGAGCGAAGAGACCAATCAGAAGGGCGGCGCGGAATGACCTAGCGGGGCTGAGGATGTGTTCTCTTTCCGTGAGGGCAGCATTAAATGCTTTCCGGATTACTCACTATATATATACACAACACGGATTACTCATCATACGTGTGTGTGTGTGTGTGTGTGTGTGTGTGTGTGTGTATATCTTTCTTGCCTGTATCATTGGGAGCCACAGCCTAGACCATGGGATATAGCCACTGCCCTAGGAGGCGACACTAAGCAAAAAAGTGTTAGCTCCTCCCCCCTGGCTATATCCCTCCTGCAGGCACTCAGCTAATTAGTCTTTAGCTTAGTGTCTGCTAGGAGGCAGACGTGGCTATACGCGGGAATCCGGGGAGTTGGGGCTTTTCCCTGGCTCTGCCGGCCTCCCGGGGGAGACGCAGGCAGGGGGTGTCTCCACCACTTCTGCGGCGTCTCACCCAGAGAATAAAAAGGGGCCCGACCCTGCAATGCGCATTGGCGTTGGTTACCTGCCATTCATAGGGCTCCCCCTCCCTGGAGTGGTGCACTTTCTGACTAGTGACGCATAGGGGGAAGCACTGCTGGAGACAGGTCGACGTGTGGCCAGGCTGTGGCTTCCCTGACAGGACGCAAGGTACCTTAGAAGAGGACATCCATAATGAAGCACAACGGGCAGCATTACGATGGCAGCAGCAGCTCTCCCAGCAGCAGGTGTAGGGGCACGGCATGCTAGCAGGACGCCGGGGCACTGGCTGGACAGGTCACTTCCGGGCGCGGCGCTCCGGGGGGCGGGGCGCCGACGCTGGGCCGGAAAACGTCACTTCCGGGCCGTGGGCGGACTTCCGGGGCAAGCCACGCCCCCTCCGACCGCGGCAGACTTAAAAGAAGCAGCCAGGCAGAGGAGTGGCCGCTCTCAGCAGCAAGACAGTCCCTTTGTCTGGCGCTAGTGAGCCCAGCACTGTAAGCAGCTCTCAGCACGCAGCATCCAGCGCTTACATGGCCCTGCAGACTTTTTGCTACAGAATGAGCACCCTGACAGCAGCAGCACCTTATGTAACGGGCACCAGCAGCTGTACCAGCACCCGCAGCAGTACCTGCCACAACTGCCAGATCAGCAACGCTACTATCTCCGTGTGGTGGACCTACGTCGACACCTGACGGCCTTCAAGCTTCAGGACCAGAGGCTCCAGCTGGATCAGGGGAACCGCTTAAACAGCTGCTAGATGGGGTAAGCCCTGCCAAGGCAGCACTTCGCGGTGTCTCCCCTCCCCCTCCCCTGTCCCCCCCTGCAGGTACTCCTGTGGCAGTACGTAGCATCCCGTCTCTCCTGAGGTTTTCTGTTTTTGCCATGTCTGACCCTAGAACAAAGGGTTCCAGCCCAGCCAAGCGGAGGGTGAAGCATTACGCTTGCACATCTTGCAGCGTTAAGTTTGCCTGCGGTCAAGCCGACCCCCGCTGTGCTAAGTGTACCACCGCACGCGCGGGGGATCCAGGGATCCCGGTGCCCCCCGCCGCCCCTGTGGAGCCAGGGCCCGAACCCCAATGGGCGAGGTCCTTGGCCGCTGCCGTTTCCGGCCTGGCCACATCTTCTGCGGCGATTTTACGCCGGTTAGAATCCAGCTCGGAAGCTTCCTCTTCGGAATATACGCGTGGGAGGGCACACAAAAGGAGGTCCCGCAGCAGCGAGGACACCTCCCGTAAATCTCTCCATACCAGGAAGTCGTCTAGACCCTCCAAGTCCAGGCGGTCCAGGGACTCTCATGGCTCCCATGGGTCCAGGGAGTCCGTCCATACTTATCACAGATCGAGGCATTCTTCGCGGTCCTGATACTCTGCAAGACCGGCCCGGGCCCGTCATGACTCTCCCCGGGCATCGTGCTCCCGGGCTTCCCAGGATATGGCCCAAACAGCGGGCGAGAGCAGTGGGTTAGAAGACGACGAACGCTCCGCGGTCTCATCTGCTACTGATCTGGACAATGAACAGGTTTCGCGGTTGGCGAGCCTAATGGACAGCCTAGTAATAGCCGTAAGAGAAACCCTCAAAGTAAGGGAGGAACCAGCAGAGACGATTCCTTCCATGGTGTCGTTTAGACGGCAGAGGAGATCGCGACAGGTCTTTCCAGACCATCAGGACTTTGCGAATGTCCTTAATAAAGAATGGCAGAACTCTGACAAAAAATTTAGGCAACCCGGGAAAACGTTACATACCCATTCCCAGGGATTCTGAAAAAGGTTTGGGTGGTACCCCCGGTAGTCGATCCGCCGGTGTCACGGCTATCTAGAGGCATGGCGTTGCCAACAGCCGAAGTGGCAACTCTGGCTAATCCTCAAGACAGAAAACTGGATACGTTGATGAAATCAGTGTTTCAGGCTACAGGCACCGCCCTACAGCCCATCTTCGCGGCCGCATGGGTCAGTAAAGCGTCCATAGCCTGGGCCAAACAGCTGCGGAAAGACATTCTGGCAGGCGCTCCGCCTAGTGAACTACTTGAAGCAACAGACCATATCATACAAGCGAACAAATTCGTATGCGCAGCAGAGAGATGCAGCTAAGTTCGTGGCTCGAGCGTCCGCCGCTTCTGTCGCGGCAAGGCGAACCCTCTGGCTAAAGAGCTGGTCAGCCGATTCAGCGTCCAAAATGGTCCTAACAAAGTCACCATTTGAGGGAAATAGGCTCTTTGGACCCAAGTTAGATGACTTGATAAAGGACGCCACAGGCGGCAAAAGCACGTCATTGCCACAAATACCAAAAAGAAAGGAAAAGGTTCCATTGAAGAGGAAAACGTTTTTTAGGTCCTTTCGGCGTTTCTCCTCCCGCCCTAGGTCAGGGCAGTGGTCCCAATTTAGAAGGGCCCCGACAGACGCAAGGAAGGGTCCAACCTTCAAGACGAGACAAGCATGGCGGTCCCGACCTGGAATATCTAAGGCGGCGGGATCAAAGAACGTGGCATGAGTCTCCGCCCCCACCCAGTCTCACCAGGGGCAGACTCTCCCAATTTCGGGAGACATGGTGGAGTCGCGTGAGCAACAAGTGGGTGCAGGAGATCGTGGGCTCCGGGTACGCGATCGAATTCGCGACTCTAACGCAGGATTCGTTTTGCAAGTCCAGAGTACCTGCCACCCCGGAAGGAGTAGCCAATCTACAATTGGCAGTGGAAAATCTTCGGGCACAGGGGGTTGTAAAACCAGTGCCAGGGGCGCAAGAGAAGCAAGGGTTCTACTCAAATCTTTTTCTAGTGCCCAAAAAAGACGGCAGGGTCAGGCCAGTACTGGATTTAAGGAGACTAAGTCAATTTATCAAAACAAAGCATTTCCAGATGGAGTCGATCAAATCCGTGATAGCCTCCATGCAGCCGGGGGAATTTTTGTCCTCAATAGACATCAAGGATGCATACCTCCATATTCCGATTCGGGACGCATACCAAAAATTCCTTTGTTTCGAGACGCAGGGAAGGCATTTTCAATTCACGGCTCTGCCATTCGGCCTGTCAACTTCCCCAAGGGTATTTACGAAAGTACTAGCAGCAGTGATGGCACTACTCCATGCAAAGGGCATAGCGGCCATACCATACCTGGACGATGTGCTAGTAAAAGCACCGTCACGGGACGGCAACAACAGGAGTTTACGCGTCACGATGGAAACTTTAGAAGAGTTCGGCTGGATAATAAACCGCGACAAATCGTGCCTAATACCAGCACAACGGCTGGAGTTCTTAGGCATGATATTCGACACCAGCCAGCACCGCGTTCTACTACCTCAAACAAAGGTAGACAAGCTTCTACACCAGTGTTTCTCAACTCAGTCCTCGGGACCCCCCAACAGGTCAGGTTTTCAGGATTTCCTCAGTATTGCACAGGTGATGTAATTATTGTCAGCGCCTCAGACATTGCCACAGGTGTTCTTACTATAGGAGATCCTGAAAACATGACCTGTTGGGGGGTCCTGAGGACTGGAGTTGAGAAACACTGTTCTACACGGTGTTCGGTCTCTAATGCAGAAGAGAACGTTAACCATCCGACACTGTATGAGTATTCTGGGCCAGATGGTAGCAGCCTTCGAGACGGTCCCCTTTGCCCAGTTCCGGTCAAGGATGCTTCAACATCTGATATTGTCCCGCTGGAACAGGTCCACACTGACCCTGGAACAACGAATCCGGATAACCCCTCAAGTCCAGGATGTGTTGAAGTGGTGGTTGAAACCTGGGAGGCTTCAGGTGGGACTGTCTTTGGGCCCAAAACGATGGGTAGTATTGACGACGGACGCCAGCCACTCAGGCTGGGGCGGAACACTGGGGGGGACCAGTCTGTTCAGGGAGTTTGGTCTCAGAGAGAAACAATGTTACACATCAACATCCTAGAATTACGGGCCATTTACTTGACTCTCTGGCACTTCAGGTCCAGTCTCAAGAAGAAGGATGTGCGCATTCAGACAGACAACACCACAGCTGTGGCCTATGTCAACCATCACGGGGGCACACGGAGCGCGTCAGTAATGAACGAGGTAGCTCGCATACTGACGTGGGCGGAGAATCATCTGAACTTAATATCAGCAGTCTACATTCCCGGAGTAGACAACTGGGTGGCAGATTACCTAAGTCTGGAAACGGTGGATCCCGGCGAATGGGGGTTACACCCAGAGGTATTCCGGACGATATGTCAGAAAGGGGGCACGCCAGACGTGGACCTCATGGCGTCCAGACAATTACAAAATCCTTCCATTTGTTGCCCGAGCACGGGATCCGCAAGCGGCGGCAACAGACGCACTGACCATCCCGTGGGGGGGATACAAACTCCTGTACGTGTTTCCACCAATCCCTCCCATACCAAGAATCTTAGGGAAAATCAAACAGGAAGGATGACCAGCTATATTAATAGCGCCAGATTGGCCAAGAAGAAGCTGGTACGCGACCATCATAGAAATGTTGACCGCATCATGGCACCTACCGGATCGAAGAGACCTGCTATCCCAAGGGCCTTTTCTACACCCAGATTCCAGGTCCCTACATTTGACGGCCTGGCCGTTGAGACCGAGGTGTTAAGAAGAAAAGGTTACTTGGAGAAGGTGATTCAGACAATGATACGGGCCAGGAAGCCGGTCTCATCGGCTATTTATTACAGAGTCTGGAAGCGTTTCTTCACCTGGTGTGAGGAGCGGCGAGTGCAGCCCATGCAATTTTTGGTGGCCAGAATACTGGCATTCTTACAATCGGGTCTCGAAATAGGATTAAGGGTAGGCTCGCTAAGGGGGCAGGTGTCAGCACGGACGGTGCTGTTTCAGAGGCCAATCGCAAGCAGAGTGGCTGTGCAAATATTCCTGCAGGGAGTCGCCCATACGACACCCCCGTTGAAGCCACCGGTCCAAGCATGGGATCTTAACCTCGTATTGGAGGCTATGACAGACCAACCGTTTGAGCCGCTGAAAGAGATTCCTATGCGGCTACTGACCTGGAAGGTAATATTCCTGGTCGCTATTACCTCTATTCGTAGGGTCTCGGAACTGGCGGCCTTGTCTATACAGACCCCCTATATGACTTTCCACCAAGATAAAGTGGTACTGAGACCATCTCCAGAATATCTACCAACAGTAGTTTTGGATTTCCACATCAATGAAGATATTGTCTTTCCTTCCTTCTGTCCAACGCCAGTACACACCAGGGAAAAGACACTGCACCGCCTGGACTTGGTGAGGGCGCTGAAGATCTATGTAAAAAGAACCAAAGAGTTTCGTAAAACTGACACCCTCTTCGTGATTCCGGAGGGGCTCGGATCCTCAAAGGTCACCCTATCTAAGTGGATAAGGTCCTTGATAACAAAGGCGTATCGCACCTCAGGACGCACGCCACCATTTCGGGTTACGGCCCACTCCACACGGGCGGTAGGGGCCTCCTGGGCGGTCCGGCACGGAGCCTCGGCACTTCAGGTGTGTAAGGCAGCCACTTGGACTTCCTTACATACGTTTTCAAAGTTTTATAAGGTCCACATATCTGCATCATCGGACACCGCGCTCGGCCGGAAGATTTTGCAGGCGGCGGTCCATTGACCACACGGTCAACCTTGTAAATGCCCACCCAATATATATATTTTCGGTACTGCTTGTGAACGTCCCATGGTCCAGACTGTGACCCCCCCCCCCCCCCCCCAATGATACGGACGAGAAACAGATATTTTAGGTATAACTTAGCATAAAATCTTTCTCGTCACGTTCATTGGGGGCCACAGCACCCACCCCTTATTATTTAGGCGGTTGCCGGAACTTTCTGTTCTCCGGCCATTGTTTGACAGAGAATTATGCCAAAACATGGTATTTTGGTATGTATAAAACATAGTATGTATAATCGTACTCCCACTGGCTTCCTACTGCTTGCAGACAGACTAATTAGCTGAGTGCCTGCAGGGGGGGATATAGCCAGGGGGGAGGAGCTAACACTTTTTTGCTTAGTGTCGCCTCCTAGGGCAGTGGCTATATCCCATGGTCTAGGCTGTGGCCCCCAATGAACGTGACGAGAAAGATTTTACGGTAAGTTATACCAAAAATATCTGTATCTGTCTATATACCGGATTACTCATATACATACACATACCGGAATATATATATACACATACACACACCAGATTACTCATATATACACACATGCTGGATTACACACACACACACCCACACCCTATATACCGGATTACTCATATACATACACGTACTGGATTTTATACATACATACACACACACACACACCGGATTATTTATATATATATAATATACATA
>NC_089841.1:276364687-276382187 GCF_035609145.1 Eleutherodactylus coqui
TATCTATATACCGGATTACTCACCATATGTATATATCTATATACCGGATTACTCACCATATGTATATATCTATATACCGGATTACTCACCATATGTATATATCTATATACCGGATTACTCACCATATGTATATATCTATATACCGGATTACTCACCATATATATATATCCATATACCGGATTACTCACCATATATATATATATATATATATATATATATATATATATATATATATATATATATATATATATATCCATATCCATATACCGGATTACTCACCATATATATATCTCTATATACCGGATTACTCACCATATATATATCTCTATATACCGGATTACTCACCATATATATATCTCTATATACCGGATTACTCACCATATATATATCTCTATATACCGGATTACTCACCATATATATATATATCTATATACCGGATTACTCGCCATATATATATATATATCTCTATCCACTGACTGACTCGCCAAAAGTTCTCCAACTTCCCGATGTCGTAGAAACAATTTTGGCGCAAGCATAGATTATCTCCAAAATAGGAAAAGTAATTGGGTCCCAACTGGATTATTCAATTCTAGCGCAAAAGAATTGGCGTCGAAATTTAACGTACATAATCTAAATCTGTCACTTCCCAATGTCATAGAAACTTAAAATTTGGCACGAGCATTGATTATGTCATAAATAGGAAAAGCTAATGGGTCCCAACTCGATTATTCAATTCTAGCGCAAAAGAACTAGCGTCCAAATTTTACGTACGGAATGTAATTTTCTCACTTTCCGGTGTCATAGAAACGTGAAATTTGGCACGAGCATTGATTATGACATAAATAGTAAAAGCTAATGGGTCCCAACTCAATTATTCAATTCTATGCGCAAAAGAATTAGCGTCCAAATTTTACGTACAGAATGTAATTTTTTCACTTTCCGGTGTCATAAAAACGTGAAACTTGGCACGAGCATTGATTGTGTCATAAATAGGAAACGCTAATGGGTCCCAACTCGATTATACAATTCTATGCGCAAAAGAATTAGTGTCCAAATTTTATGTACGTAATCTAATTCTCTCACTTCCTGATGTCATTTTATATGAAGGAAACGTCGCATGGTTACCTCCACGTGGTGTTTCCTGGGTAACACAGAGAACTATGCAAAATGGTGAACATATGTTTTTCCTCAGTATCTCTAAAGTAACCACGACTTCATAAGACTTTCCGTGTGAACACCAGATAAACACCAGTACCAAATTAACTCGGGCGAAGCCGGGTATATCAGCTAGTGTGTGTGTGTGTGTGTGTGTGTGTGTGTGTATATGTATATGTGTGTGTGTGTGTATATGTATATGTATGTGTGTGTGTATATGTATATATATGTGTGTATGTATATATATGTGTGTATATATATATATATATATATATATATATATATATATATATATATATATATATACATACATGCACACACATATATACACACCGGATTACTATATATATATTATGATGAGTAATCCGGTGTATGTGTATAATTAATAAATATATATATATAATATATATTATATTTATGGTGAGTAATCCGGTAGATAGATAGATATATTGGATGAGTAATCGTGTGTGTGCGTGTATATATATAAGTTTCTATGACATCGGGAAGTGAGAGCATTAGATTCCGTACGTAAAATTATGTGATGCATATTCAGGATGAGCCATGTGATATTCCATCTCATGATGGAAGTCCTTCTGGCTGACTATAAAGAGGCTTCCTGGTGACCACAGCCCATGTTCATACTGATGGCAACACCCCTGACTACTCCAGTGCTTTAAATGCATGGCCATGTAATGCTACACACCTCCTGTAGTGGCCGCTGTATGGTCACTGCGTGCCTACATCTGGCATCCTCCATTGATGTCACTACAGAAGATGAACCCATGGCTTTTCTTCCTCGGAGCGCTGTCATACTGCAGCCTTCTGGAATGGTGAGTCCAGCCTGTGCAGACAGCAGCCTAGCTGTCGGATCTTCTGTTGTGATGTAGGTGGTTGATGGCGGACGTTGCGTTGATCAGTAGGAGGAGGTTTTCCTGTATCTTTATTGTGATATTACAGGCTCTGAATAGCGATTCACCAGTTTGCAGCTCAGCTAAACTTCTAAATAGTCTGTCTTTTTCCTTCTTCCAAAAGAAACCTTGCTGTTGGCCCAACGCACAGGGGTGTACCTGATGTAGGGGCTCCGGATCCCGCAGCAAGTACAGCCCATAGGACATGTACCGAAACATGCATTTCCATGCTTATGAGTGGAAATCAACTGCGATAGTCCGCTTGTGGGGTGGAGATCACAGCATATCCTGTTCTAGTAGTATCGCACTATCCACGTCATTGCTGGCCCGACAACCGCACTGTGCCAGCAATGGGCGTGGAATCATTTTGGGATGCATTTTCATTCGAAATCCACCATGATCCTAGTTCTGCTGCAGTCAGCACTATTGCATCTGTTAGGCCGTGGTCTCACGTGGTGGAATAGTTGCAGATTTCACAAGAAGAATCCCTGCCCATTCCCTACAATGCATGTAGTATGGGCTTTCATATCCCTTAAAGACGTTACTCAGGAATGCTCATTCTCCTGCAGGCATGCTGCGGATTTCTCCCTTTGGTCCCGGATAAGATCCACAGCACAGATGTGTAGCATATAGTCTGCAGCGAGTGGATGCAGCATTACTTGTAGCAAAACTTTACTTGCTTATTATATTTTTCACTCTGCAACTTCTAGAAGAGAAATTTTAATTGGGCTGCGTTCACACGGGCGAGACAGTTGCGCAAATATGAACCCCATTCTTTTGAAAAAGGGTCATACACATGAGCGATGTTTTCCTGCATGGCAATGTGTGCTCTCGCATTGCAGCGCCCATTGTCTTCAATGGGGCCAGCGGCAGCATCGCACCACATGCTAGGTGCACGCGATGGAGGACTTCCATTGAAAACAATAGGAGAAACTCTACAATCCTCCACAGCGGCTAATTGCTCCCCAAATTCATGCAAGGAAGTTTTGACACAGAAACATGCCTTGAACCTGCAACCTCCTGTGCCCTGGATGGTGTCCCTCTCCAAGCTTCCCTGCTGAACCTCTAGCCTTGTTCCATGATCCCAGTTATCTAGTTCCTGCCTCCTGGTCCTGGCCCTGCCCTGATTCTAATTGGGCTCATTATAAAAGCCTGACTCTGCCACTGTACCAGCACATGATTATTGTGCTTCACAGCCTTAGTTAAGCTCCTCTCCTGCCTGCTCCTCTACAAACTAACTGAGACTACCTGATACCAACCTCTAGCTTTCCTCCTGACCATGGTACCCGCCTCTTCCTTTGTACTGCAACCTCCTGATACCGACCTCTGGCTCTCCCCTGACTACTCTCTGGACCTGCACAGTTGCCACACCCATGGCTCCAAACCTAGCGCCAGAAACACTACAAAACGCCTCCCATCCACTAGTGGCGAGCTTGGTATCATCCAGTGATTCCCGGCCCAATAGCGCGCTCTCCACTGTGACGTTAGCCTTCCTGAATGCCTTTATTTTTATGCTTCTGGTTTTACAAAAAGCCTTTATTAGCAGCTTCAGTTCTGGAGACCAGAGACTATTTTTCACTGCCTAATTACCCCCAACAGTCACATTAAAATTGGAAAAACCCTCCCAAAAATGTCACTTGTTATAAATTTAGAATTTGCCTCATTTAAATATTTTTAACGCAGAACTCAATCGCCTTAAGTGCCTTTTTAGCCCCAAATTTCACCTTGATCGCCAGTAAGTGATGTCCTCTTCTGTGTATTTTGTTCCTCCGTGTCGCTGGATGACTCCTTGTATTTTGCAGGACGAGTTCTAGTTTTTATTGGAACCGGTTTTGGGTACATATAATTAATGTGTTGAATAATTTTAGTTTTTTGGCTGAGGGCCATGGGAAAAGAGCTATTTCAGTATTGCTTTTTGTGATTTATGGCATTACAATTATGACCACGACTATGCTCTCTGATTGATGGGGAGGGGGATAACATGACCAAAAATTTGTCACCCCTTCCCTGGGTGAGAGAAAAATCACAGATCTTCTCTGCTGCCGCTGGTCTCTGTTCCCCCTCGAACACTCGTCTGCACCACTAACTGAGGAATGACAGCTAGATAGTCAGTATTACTGGCCCCACTTCAAACCGCTGTAGCTCCAGTTCTGTAAGGGCTACAAACATGTTTTTTTTAAAGCTTAGACAAATCATGTTGGCAGCCCTGATAGAACCGGAGCCACACCCTTGTGAATTAGGGCTCGGTTCCTGCAGAACTGTAATGTCTCTTCTGCAGAAGTAACCAAGCTCATCCTAGACTGTTAGGGGTTCATGCAGGAGGTAGAAGTGTTGGTGCTATGTATCAGGATGTCCTGCCAGCTCTATTATGCCTCCTAAACCAAGATCATGCAACTCCGGTTGGTGTGCCCAGCAGGGGGCAATATTTATTGGGAAGTCATTCAGGTGCTGCCTAGTAATCTAGAGATCTGCAGGTACGGCCATTGTTGTGGATGTGTGGACTCTCCAGCAAACAATGGCTGTACTTTCCATTTTATGTTACGAACTTCTTCTTTTAAAGGAAATCTTTTATTGCTGCTCAGTGCCATAAAGCAAGTTGTGTCAGTCTTTGTTGGGGTATTTATATAGATAGATGGAGAGGTCTGTCTGTGTGTGTGTGTGTGTGTGTGTGTGTGTGTTTATGTATATATGTGTATATGTATGTATGTATATATATATATATATATATATATATATATATATATATATATATATATATATATATATATATATATATAAAATGCTGTGTGTGTATATATGTATATGTAATATGAATGTATAGTGACCGCTCCCCTGGTCTGCAGGCGGCTGTGCCTGCATTCTCCCATAGAATAAAGACTGTTTAGGAACTGGGAAGCGGATGGGTGTAAAGAATAGATCCCCGTCGCCTCACAGAGATGCGGCGGGACTCAGGTTATTGGGAACTGGGATGTTTCTGCTTAGTAAGTCGACTATTCGTTCACTAAGATAGTAGTTTTGCATATAGAACAAAGGGATACGCTAAACATTACGCCCTGCAGACAGAGCAGATGAACCTTTGGTTTGGCGTAAAAGCAAACGTTTGGAACCTTCGAGATGAAAAGCCTGATGCTGGAGAGTGCCGAGTGTCTGTGCCCACCTAAGCGGATGGTCCTGATCACCGGAGATGACCAAAAACTGGAATACTTCCCGGAACTCATGCACCGTGATTGTGCCCTGCTGGTAGAAGAGCTGTTCATACCTGCCAGCTCTCGCCAATGTGTCACAGAGCGACCGGAACCCCTGTGCCAGCGGATCTAAGAGGGGGGAAGAGAACGCTCCTCACAGTTTACATCTTCTATCCCAGTTTTCTTTGTGTTCACTCATCCTTGAGGTGTGTGGGGTTTAATCTACATCCTTAGCATTCTATACAATTGCCTAATGCAGAAGGCCCGGTGAAGATGTGTTGGCATTGCCTGCAGTGACTGCTCGGAGGTCAGAAGGGGTTTCCTTGGTGTTTAAGCTCCTTTCTCCCTCGCTCAGTGTTGTGTGCCGAGTGTTATAGTACAATCCCCAGCATGGTCCAATGCCGTTGGGTTCTTGCCACGGTTGCTGTAGCTACAGATTTCAAGATCCATTTCCTCAGCTAAAAGGTATGTGTAATATAGCATAAAGTGTATAAAGACGCCTACACATAGGAACCCTCTCCGTTGCAGATGGTAAGAAGCGTTTCAGTGCCAGGAGGGTTTCCAACATTGCAAACTGATCATTTGCGTTGATTACTTTGTTCTTTCTTCTAATGATCGATGTTTTCCTGGTATTATAGTGTTCATCACTGCAGCTTCATGGACACAAGACCGTTAGGGCTCGCTCACTCAGGCGTATGGGGCCGATCCTAAAACCCCATTGGTTTACATTGGGTGTTTATACACGTTTTTTTTCTTCACTGGCATGAAAAAAAGACGCAACATGTCCTATTTTGGCACATATTGCACACATTATTGGCCATAGGGGGTTTAAACTACGCATAGTACATTAAGCATGTGAAAAATGTGTGTGGAATACACATCCCCCATACGTCTGTGTGAGCGAGCCTGTAATCAGAGAAACAAACAACAAGGAGGGGGGGGGGGTGTATGTATTTTTGTATCTGTCCCATGGGTGTCTTGTGAGACTTGAAAGTGATAAGTAATTTCAGATGGAAAGGCAAGACTATGTACACCTCCACATTGAAGGTTTTTGATTAAAGCCTTCATTGTTAGCGCAAATAAATATTTGCTAATTGGTATGTTTTTAGGTATCCAAATAATTTTTTAGATTTAAGCACAAAAAAGCTTACAAATTGCACACACTGTACGCCATTGGAAGTCATCTGTTTATTCCATTAATAAGCAGAAATATATATACAAAGACATTTGAAATCAGGCCAGAACACGCCTCACTTGTAAGAATTAGAATTCATTTATAGTCATTGGTTCTCAAAACTAAACAAGAACAGAGATGTCTTGGCTGGGGGCAGAACTTGTTCATGTCTTATGAGTCTTCTGTAAAATGGCCTTCTCATGGAGAACTGGCGCTGATGGCACCAAAGTTGTGTCGGCTTGTCTCAAAATGCTAAATGTATGGCCTGTTCTGACCAAGCAAGCTTTTAAGAGATGTACATCTACAAAGGAAAATGTCAACAATGTGATATGACAGGCTGAAGCATACGAGATGGATACAAAACGGATACACGTTTACGGCTCTAACGCAGATTTCCATGTAAATCCCGTACGAGATGGAGCAGCAGGCCGTGCTATTTTGTCAAGGAAAGTGCTGAACGCAACCAGACGGGCTCCATTATATTCAAGGGGTTCTGTTCCACGTTGTTCCATTTCTTCATAGAACGATGCTGAACAGAACCCCTCGACTAGAATGGAGTCCGTTTGGTTTTGTTCAGTACTTTCCTAATCCAAGCACATCTGTTGGGATAACGCAAGCTACAACCATAAGGTGAACATGGCTTATGGCAAACCCTTCGCTCTGTGCACTCGACTAGACTTTAGTGCCACTTGTCTGCATTCTGCCCCCAGTGCAGGTATGTGGTTAGACGGCACGTGAGCTTCCTCTTGAACAGGCTGGTGGGGTCTGGAGAGATACCTGGGGCGGGAGAGGGAAGAAAAGCTGAATATTGACCTTTTTTTTTTTTTTTTTTCTTCTTTTACAACATTCTTTCACATTCTAGAATAAAAGGAGTTAAAGGCATTGAACATTGCCCTTAAAGGGAGCCTGTGCCATTGGACATGGTGCATGTTTATCGGATAGTCGTTAAAACTAGCTGTATACTTCTACAGCTTGATGCTGTGAGTCGTGACCCAGAGTAGATGGGAAGATATGCGCTAGGTCCTCATCCCGTGAAAGGGACCCGCATGCACAGATGGGTAGAACCAAGGATACTATTCTCCTTGTCGTGTGCTGCTGTATGGCGGGCTCACACGTACCATGCGGAGTCCGGCGATGGCACCGGCCGGCGACCCAACATTCCTGCAAACTCTGTATTGCGGATGACCGCGGACGCTCGCCATCGGTCATGCGCAGTACAGATTTCTTTTCCTTTTTTACCATCTGTATTTCCTGCGCAGTCGCTATGTCAAGTGATCTTTACATACCTTTTAATGCATGCGATTTGCTGCAGATCCCGCCATAGGAATCGGTTCATGTTCGCCCGGCTGTGTGCTGTTGTCTTCTGTTTTCTGGCCACTATCATGTAGAAGCACTCGTTACGTGAAGTCGCTGCCTGCTGTGATAAGGCCGAGCGCCCGCTTGCTTCGGGCTGGATGTCCTCCTTGACTCGTCGTCCTTGGCCTCAACCATCGGGAACGACATCTGGTCTTGCTGAAACTGCTTTGCCTGCACTTCTCTCCCTCCTCTCCATTATACTTGGATTGAACACACACCAATAACCAGAAGGGTGTTCTTTAAGTTGTGTTTGTACTTGAGCTGCGTCCACTGGGTGTGCCCGCGTTTACACGGAACGCTTTATCGCCCACTTGCCGCTGTTTGAAGCAATAATTGTTGCATGTAAAAGGGCCTTCAGTCATGTACACAAGATGGGGCACATCTTTAAATCCTTTTGTCTAACTTTACACCAACTATTGGTTGCCGTAGTTACTCCAACGTTTTGTGGCTAAACTTTATATTAAAAACTCAGCCGAGCGCCAAAACCAATAGCTCTATGATGTAACCAGAATAAACGCTACGGTTCAGTTACCAAGGCAACACAGAAACTTGATTTGGGCCGTTTTCACGTTGCGTTTTATGAATCCTTTGTTTTGTCTTTTATGCAGAAAACTGCATGGGGACCAAAGGGGTGAATATACGACCTCTCTGCCCTCCATCTTACGGAATGTCCAACCCTGACAGGCTTTATTCAGATGTCAGTATATCGTCCGGGTTTTCACGCCCGGCCGATGTACACTGTCCATCTCTGCAGGGGGAGAAGGCTGGCCGGGTGCAGTGCACTGAGCTCCCGCCCTCTCTCCGCCACTCACCACTGTTTGCAGTGGGGGTGGTACATAAGCACCGCCCCCTCCCTTTGCAAATAGTGGCGAGGGGCAGAGAGCACAAAAGCACAAGACGCATCGACTCCATTATGCTTTAAAACCTTGTAAATAAGCCACAGACGATTTGGGATTCTGCTATGCGGCAGAGGCAACGAGGGAACCAAAACTGGAGCTTTATGGGCCTAAGAATAAGTGTGTGCCTGGGGAGGAAGAAAAAGAAGAGTGCCTCCAGTGATGCGGGTGTATTACTCCCTCTAGCACCATGTGGAGGGCGAGATAGATTACATCAAGGACCGCGAAATCCTACCAAAAACCTCATGCCTTCTGTGTGGAATTTGAAGCTTGGGTCGTTGGATCTTCCAACAGAACAATGATCCCAAGCCAACCTATGTACATCAGCAGACGCAGCGCTTCGTCCGGCACACCGTGGCCTTTGTCAAGCTTGTCTATCTATTGTATTAGATCTAAGGATACATTCTTTGAAGATTTCTTGGCTTCCTACCTGCTGCTTTACATCTACTGTTGGGTCACTGAAGCCCCGGTCCTGGGTCAGGGTGCGTGGACTAGGACTTCCACAGTCAGTCTGTTATTGAATCACAGCCCTCAGAAGGACTAGATTTGCGAAGTGCGGCACCAACAATGAAAGCATCCCATCCCTTATCTGTCACTAGAATCTCCCTAATCTTTCCCAAAAACTGTCCCTAACTTTCCCTACTATGACCCTTACAATGAAAGAAACTACCCCTAACAAGTGGCAAACCCTCTGCAAGGGAGAAAAGCCTTATCTGTGCCCCACCTGGCATAATCCAGGGGGCACATCTTCACTCGCTTCCCAAGATATTCTTCACCTCCTCTGTCACGGGTCCTCCTGACTGTGTTACATTCACCCCCAAAGATCCTCTGACGGCTGGTAAAAAGGTACCGCTTGATCCTCATAAGGAGACCCTTCTGGTCCCACTTGCCTTGAGGACCATCGATGTTAATGAACCAAAGCTCTTGTCACGGGGACATCTATGAACAGGCACCTCCCTATTTCTAACTCCATACAATGTTGGCGTTCACCCACTCCACTATATGGCTCAGCCGCCACAGACCAGTAGGACGGACCAGACCTCCTCTTAATGACGCAGCCTTTTTTTCCCCATTTTAGTCACCCCCCCCCCCCCTCCCTCCTGTATTTCACCGTCGCTGTCTGCAGGTTGTTTTTTGCGGGACGAGTTGTATTTTTCATTGGTAACATTTAATGTACTGAAAAACTTTTAAAAAGTGGAGGAAAATAAAAATTAGACGACCTTCTGCCATCTTTGGTGCGTCTCCAGCGCACAAACTGCACCAGCACCGGCCTGATCCCTTTGTGGGTCGGTACGATTGCTGCGATACCAGACTCATGTCGGTTGTTTTCTGCCGCCATCTTCTGCACGCAATAACGTTTTTATTTTTCTGTCGACGTACTTGAGCGAGGGCTCATTTTTTGCGGGACGTCCTGTAGTTTATGTTGGTACCATTTTTGGAGACATATACGACTTTTTCATCGCTTTTATGTGGCAAACAGGGTGACCAAAAAAGTGCATTTCTGGCGGGTTTTTTTGTTTTTTTTTCCGGACAACGTTCCCCTTGTGCGGTAAATAATGCATTACTTCGATAGATCGGATTTTTACGGACGCAGCGATACCAAATATGTATTTTTGTTTTAATTACTTAGATTCTTTTATTAATAAGCAGAGATGAGCGAACGTACTCGTCCGAGTATTAGGGTGTTCGAGATGCTCGTTACTGGAGGCGAGCACCACGCGATGTTCGGGTTACTTTCACTTTCATCTCTGAGACGTTAGCGCGCTTTTCTGGCCAATAGAAAGACAGGGAAGGCATTACAACTTCCCCCTGCGACGTTCAAGCCCTATACCACCCCCCTGCAGTGAGTGGCTGCGGCGATCAGGTGTCACCCGAGTATAAAAATCGTCCCCTCCCGCGGCTCGCCTCAGATGCGTTCTGACAGAGATCAGGGACAGTGCTGCTGGTGCCGGAGCTGCTATACGGAGAGCGTTAGGAGTTAGTGTAGGCTTCAAGAACCCCAACGGTCCTTCTTAGGGCCACATCTAACCGTGTGCAGTAGTGTGGAGGCTGCTTTTTGCAGTGTTGCACTTTTTTTTTTTTTTGTATATCGGCCGTGCAGAGCATTGCACCCTGCAGTAATTATACATACTCCAGGGCCAGTAGTGGTGAGGCAGGGACAGAAGACATATATTTATTGAATATAGGCAGTGGGCCTTTCCAAAAACATTTGGGAAAAAAAATCTATTTGGGCTGCCTGTGAGTGTCCTCAGTGTTCTGGGTCTGTGCTGGGTGTAGTTGTCCTCCTAATTCATACGCAGCCAGCTAAGTGTTAGAGCAGGCTTGCGCAAAATTATTTCCTGGCTCTGCTGTGCGTTCCGTAAGCGAAGTCAGCCTCCAACCACAAGCCAATAAGCGGCACATTTAATTACAGCGTTCTGTTTCTGCACTACTGGTAATACACTATGCTGAGGGGTAGGGGTAGGCCTAGAGGACGTGGACGCGGGCGAGGACGCGGAGGCCCAAGTCAGGGTGTGGGCACAGGCCGAGCCAGTGCGGTGCCCAGGGGTAGAGGCAGGGCCAGACCGAATAATCCACCAACTGTTTCCCAAAGCGCCCCCTCGCGCCATGCCACCCTGCAGAGGTCAAGGTGCTCTACGGTGTGGCAGTTTTTCACAGAGACGCCTGACGACCGACGAACAGTGGTGTGCAACCTTTGTCGCGCCAAGATCAGCTGGGGAGGCACCACCACCAGCATGCGCAGGCATATGATGGCCAAGCACCCCACAAGGTTTGCACCACTGCCTCTCCCCCTGTGCCCCAACCTGCCACTGAGATCCAACCCCCCTCTGAGGACACAGGCACTACCATCTCCTGGCCTGCACCCACAACCTCACCTCCGCTGTCCTCGGCCCCATCCAGCAATGTCTCTCAGCGCAGCGTCCAGACATCGCTAGCGCCACTGTTTGAGCGCAAGTACGCCGCCACGCACCCGCACGCTCAAGCGTTAAACGTGCTCATTGCCAAATTGATCAGCCTGGAGATGCTGCCGTATAGGCTTGTGGAAACGGAGGCTTTTAAAAGCATGATGGCGGCAGCGGCCCCGCGCTATTCGGTTCCCAGTCGCCACTACTTTTCCCGATGTGCCGTCCCAGCCCTGCACGATCACGTCTCCCGCAACATTGTACGCGCCCTCACCAACGCGGTTACTGCCAAGGTTCACTTAACAACGGACACGTGGACAAGCACAGGCGGGCAGGGCCACTATATCTCCCTGACGGCACATTGGGTGAATTTAGTGGAGGCTGGGACAGAGTCAGAGCCTGGGAACGCTCACGTCCTACCCACCCCCAGAATTGCGGGCCCCAGCTTGGTGCTGGTATCTGCGGCGGTGTATGCTTCCTCCACTAAACCACCCTCCTCCTCCTCCAACGCAACCTCTGTCTCGCAATCAAGATGTGTCAGCAGCAGCACGTCGCCAGCAGTCGGTGTCGCGTGGCGTGGCAGCACAGCGGTGGGCAAGCGTCAGCAGGCCGTGCTGAAACTACTCAGCTTAGGCGATAAGAGGCACACGGCCCACGAACTGCTGCAGGGTCTGACAGAGCAAGCCGACCGCTGGCTTGCGCCGCTGAGCCTCCAACCGGGCATGGTCGTGTGTGACAACGGCCGTAACCTGGTGGAGGCTCTGCAGCTCGGCAGCCTCACGCACGTGCCATGCCTGGCCCATGTCTTTAATTTGGTGGTTCAGCGCTTTCTGAAAAGCTACCCACGCTTGTCAGACCTGCTCGGAAAGGTGCGCCGGCTCTGCGCACATTTCCGCAAGTCCCACACGGACGCTGCCACCCTGCGCACCCTGCAACATCGGTTTAATCTGCCAGTGCACCGACTGCTGTGCGACGTGCCCACACGGTGGAACTCTACGCACCACATGTTGGCCAGGCTCTATGAGCAGCGTAGAGCTATAGTGGAATACCAACTCCAACATGGGCGGCGTAGTGGGAGTCAGCCTCCTCAATTCCTTTCAGAAGAGTGGGCCTGGTTGGCAGACATCTGCCAGGTCCTTGGAAACTTTGAGGAGTCTACCCAGATGGTGAGCGGCGATGCTGCAATCATTAGCGTCACCATTCCTCTGCTATGCCTCTTGAGAAGTTCCCTGCAAAGCATAAAGGCAGACGCTTTGCGCTCGGAAACGGAGGCGGGGAAGACAGTATGTCGCTGGATAGTCAGAGCACCCTCCTGTCTATATCTCAGCGCGTTGAGGAGGAGGAGGAGGAGGAGGAGGAAGATGAGGAGGAGGAGGAGGGGGAAGACACAGCTTGGCCCACTGCTGAGGGTACACATGCTGCTTGCCTGTCATCCTTTCAGCGTATATGGCCGGAGGAGGAGGAGGATCCTGAAAGTGATCTTCCTAGTGAGGACAGCCATGTGTTGCGTACAGGTACCCTGGCACACATGGCTGACTTCATGTTAGGATGCCTTTCTCGTGACCCTCGCATTACACACATTCTGGCCACTACGGATTACTGGGTGTACACACTGCTCGACCCACGGTATAAGGAGAACCTTTCCACTCTCATTCCTGAAGAGGAAAGGGGTTCCAGAATGATGCTATACCACAGGGCGCTGGTGGACAAACTGATGGTAAAATTCCCATACGACAGCACTAGTGGCAGAAGGCGCAGTTCCGAGGGCCAGGTAGCAGGGGAGGCGCGGAGATCATGCAGCATGTACAGCGCAGGCAGGGGAACACTCTCTAAGGCCTTTGCCAGCTTTATGGCTCCCCAGCAAGACTGTGTCACCGCTCCCCAGTCAAGGCTGAGTTGGCGGGAGCACTGTAAAAGGATGGTGAGGGAGTACGTAGCCGATCGCACGACCGTCCTCCGTGACGCCTCTGCCCCCTACAACTACTGGGTCTTGAAGCTGGACACGTGGCCTGAACTCGCGCTGTATGCCCTGGAGGTGCTTGCTTGTCCTGCGGCTAGCGTCTTGTCAGAGAGGGTGTTTAGTGCGGTTGGGGGAATCATCACGGATAAGCGTACCCACCTGTCAACCGACAGTGCCGACAGGCTTACACTCATCAAGATGAACAAAGGCTGGATTTCCCCAGACTTCTCTTCTCCACCAGCGGACAGCAGCGATACCTAAACAATACGTAGGCTGCACCCGCGGATGGAAGCATCGTTCTCTATCACCATCCAAATCGGGGACCTTTTAGCTTCATCAATCTGTGTATAATATTCCTCCTCCTCCTCCTCCTCCTGAAACCTCACATAATCACGCCGAACGGGCAAATTTTTCTTAGGCCCACAAGGCTCAGTCATATAATTTTTCTAAACAATTTTTATACGTTTCAATGCTCATTAAAGCGTTGAAACTTTCACCTGAACCAATTTTTCGTTACACTGGGCTGCCTCCAGGCCTAGTTACCAATTAAGCCACATTAACCAAAGCGATTAATGGGTTTCACCTGCCCTCTTGGTTGGGCATGGGCAATTTTTCTGAGGTACATTAGTACTGTTGGTACACCAATTTTTTGGGGCCCTCGCCTACAGTGTAATCCAATTAATTTTTTGCCCATCTGCATTTAATCGGACGTTACCTCAGCTGTGCTGGGCAATGCAATGGGATATATTTATGTACCGCCTGTGGGTTCCAGGGAGCCACCCATGCCGTGGGTCCACAGGGAGTTGTAACTACATGTGTCCACTTCTAAAGAAGCCCAGTGTGACTGGGGCATGCAGTGTGGGCCGAAGCCCACCTGCATTAAACATGACATTACCTCAGCTGTGCTGGGCACTGCAATGGGATATATTTATGTACAGCCGGTGGGTTCCAGGGAGCCACCCATGCTGTGGGTGCACACGGAATTCCCATTGCGGAGTTGTACCTGGCTGTGACTATTTATAAAAAATCGCAGTCTGACTGGGGCATGCAGACACCTTGACAGAATGAATAGTGTGTGGCACATAGGTTCCCCATTGCTATGCCCACGTGTGCAGAATCCTGTGCCACCGCCATCAGGAGCTATTTCTCATTGCTTCTGTACAGCATTGTGGGCTATCGCCCCGCCCCTTTTAAAGAGGGTCGCTGCCTAGCCGTGCCAACCCTCTGCAGTGTGTGCCTGCGGTTCCTCCTCATGGCAGACGCACTTATAAATAGACATGAGGGTGGTGTGGCATGAGGGCAGCTGAAGGCTGGGCAGGGACAGTTTGGTGTGCGCTGTGGGGGGGAGGGGGGGCGGTTGGTCAGCATGTAACCCAGGAGAAGTGGCAGCGGAGTGTCATGCAGGCAGTGATTGTGCTTTGTTGGAGGTAGTGTGGTGCTTAGCTAAGGTATGCCATGCTAATGAGGGCTTTTCAGAAGTAAAAGTTGTTGGGGGGGGGGGGGGGCACTCTTGCTGCTATTGTGGCTTAATAGTGGGACCTGTGAACTTGAGATGCAGCCCAACATGTAGCCCCTCGCCTGCCCTATCCGTTTCTGTGTCGTTCCCATCACTTTCTTGAATTGCCCCGATTTTCACAAATGGAAACCTTAGCGAGCATCGGCGATATACAAAAATGCTCGGGTCGCCCATTGACTTCAGTGGGCTTCGTTACTCGAAACGAACCCTCGAGCATCGCGATAATTTCGTCCCGAGTAACGAGCACCCGAGCATTTTGGTGCTCGCTCATCTCTAGTAATAAGGAAAAAGGGTTTTTTGTTTGTTTTTTTTACAACTTTTTTTTTTTTTTATATTTGGTAAAATGTTATTGTTCTGATTTTTATTTTTATTTTTTTAAGTCCACCCAGAGGACAACAACGTCGCTCCTGCAATATGATGTTATACCGTAGCGTTACATCATACTTCTATCAAGACTGCCCTGGGGTCTTTCAGAAGGTCCCCGGCTGCCGTGACGCCCGCACGGTTCCCTGCGATCTCATTGCGGGGGGCTGTATGGGATCCCCTAACATCGTGCTGTCAGAATTGACAGCGGCATTTAAAGCGTTAATAGCGCTGATGAGCTGCACGGCTGACTGAAGGGTGTCAGCTGGAATAAACAGCCGGCACCCGCGCTGTATGATGGGAGATTGCCGTGCGCACCCCGATCCCGCAGGACGTAACTGTACATCCTATAGCCGGAAGGGGTTAAAGCCCCCTCTCCACTACTGCTGCAGATGTCAGGACTGCCTGTTGTTCTGGAACCAGTAGTCCCTCCATACCGCAGCGCACATGGCCTGCCCGTCCTGATCGCCTTACACAGAGCTCTCTCATGCCTTTCATTCTTTAACCCTTTCCAATCCACAGTCTGACGTCTGAAGACATTATGATTTAAGGCTGTACAGCTCCGATGTTGGAAGACGTCCGTCGGGGTTCCCTTACTGTATATGGCCAGCCTCTCTGCCATCGGAGCCTATCCAACATGTCACCTCATGCAGTACTGGCTTTAGCCAGCAGATAGCGCTGTTGTATAATGGCAGAAAAAGAGTAAACCCCCTAGGAAAACCAGGATACAAATTGGATTGGAGAGGGTTAAAAGTTTTTCCTAGAAAGAGACACTTGATTCGAACTTCCTCTCTCACTGACCTCTTTGAAGGCTCCCATCCGCTGGTCATTGACTCAGTCTGCTTCATAGCGGGCAGCATGGAGCTTTTCCCAATATTCATTAAGCTGCCTCCTCCTGCAGGATGGGACACCATGTCCGTCTTCAGCTCGCCCTCCTTGCCGTCAGCCCAACTTGCCTGTTTTATATGCTTTTGCAGCACAATCCTCCTTTACGTTTCTTGCCTACCGCTTGTCATCTTAGGCTCTGCCTGATCAGATCTTCTCCCCTCCAAACGAGGTTGCAGAGAGGAGGTCCGGGACTCTTCGGCTCGTTCTAGCCCAGAACCCCTCTGGTTCTGAGCAGAACCCATCCGCACCTCTGTAGTGGCTATCACCCATAGGTGAGATTCTCTCAGAGGTTGCAGCACACAACCCCACGAATATTAGTGACCTGGAGGCCGCTGGCCATGTGGGTGGGCTGAGATCCCTCGGGAACACTGCCAGAAGCTGCTGACTGCCGCAGGGTATAACGGCAAAAGGGTGGACTACTGAAGGCGCTGGTCCTGAAGGGGCTCAAGAATCCGCAGACTGCAGTAGTCATTAAAGTGGAACTTTGTGTGAATATGGGAAACCCTCTTGTTAGTTGTGCTGAGTAATCAAGTGGCCGCATCATCAGTGGACGTGAGAAGCCCACTGACAGGTGTATGGGAGGTGACTGGGTCTTCTGATGTCACCTGGTGATGTCACCTGGTGATGTCACCTATCAGATCTAGCACCACTGGTAGTATGCTAGTTGTAGATGGCTCTGGGCACACGGGTCTAAAACTATTTTTAAAAAATGACTCTGAAAACCACTTAGTGCTGTTGGGTTGAGGACTATGCAGACAGTCCTGCTCTTCTAGAAGTCCTCCATAAGGCCCATGGCTTCATTGTACTGCTTATCTTTGGGGTTTTAGCGGCGAGGCAGGGGGGCATAAGCCTTTGTTATGGACAAGGGTGTGCGGGGGGGGGGGCTCCTTCTGCCGCCAGTTGTCTTGTATGTAGCAAGGGTGCGCACAGACGGTCACACGGACAGGAGTAGAAGAAGCAGTGAACTTATTCACGCGGACTGTCGGTCCACATGGAAAGTGCCACGGGCTAGAACGGGGCCCCAGATCCGCTGGTGTGTCGGAGGCCTCAGGAGGAGCTTGCTGGGGGGTTGATTTAGCACATTTGTGTAGTTTCTGCTTTGTAGAAGGGCATTGCTCATCATATCGTAGGGCCTGTGGGCAGCCATGGACCGGCTACTGCATGATGCCGCTCTGATGACCGGACGTTATAAAAGC